>NW_027551559.1:1054932-1226438 GCF_008692635.1 Crocuta crocuta
CCCCCCCCCCCGCCCCTTTGGAGCACACAGACAATATTCTTCCTCAATTAATAACCACCTACTGATGGGGTAGCCTTTTTAGTGACTCTGACAGCAGCATCAAGCTCTTACTGAAGCCCATGTAGACCAGCTCTCCATGTGGGAATGATAATCTGCCTTTTGAAAACTTTGTTTGATATGTATTTTTTTAAAAAGGTCTGAATAAGAGGAGAATGAAAGTGAACTAAATGGAATTAAGTTAGAAGCTAGATCTTTTGTGATAAAATATAGGGTGTTTCAATGTAGGAAAATATTGATCCTGACATGTCTCTCATAGGGAACAAAGATTTATCAGCTCTACAGTCAGATCCTGAAGAGGCAATTTCTCAGTTCACTTAAAGGGAGTGTGATGTAGCAGAAAGAATGATTTTGGTGAAATATTTATCTAGTGAGGAGTAGGATCATATTCTTATATTTTCTTGCCTTTTTTTCCAATTCAAGGCACAGATGATCTTAAGCCATATTTTAGCAACTTGTGTTTGAATCCCATACCTACCATGGAGGAGCTTTGTGACCTCAGACATGGGTCCTAAGATTTTTGAGGCTGATTGTCTTTATTAAATTAGGATATTAATTTACATTTCATAAAGTTATTGAGAAGACTCCATGAGAAATATCTACAGGCATTACAAATATGTGCATTGCTGTTATATTGCCCTCTCACTTTCAGACACGACCAAGCAATATTTGTAAATGCTCAAAGAAAAAAAAAACTTAACCCAACTATAATTTAAGCCACAGCCAAATTAATCGTGATCTGAATGGCAAAGGTGTTTCAGACTTGCCTCTGGTGGAAGGTGGCCAATTTAAATGCTATTACACAGATCCAAGGTGACGGTGAAATCAAGGGAAAGTGAACACCACTCAGTAATTTGAAGAAGAGATTCTGAAAACTTGAGAGAACCTAATGCTGGGGAGAGTATGAATGAGTAACTGAAAGATCCATCTTGGTAGAACAGCTGGAGCTGGGCTATTAACCATGGCTCTCCCAGTGTAACGCCGGGGAGGGCTGGTTGGAGGCATCCCCAGGATTCAGTCGGCATCTCCGTGCTTCCAGACACTTGGTTTCAGGGCCTTCCGGCCTACGTGCTGTGTGTTGAATTGTGTCTCCCTCAAACCCACAAAGGTGTTGAAGCCCTAACCGACAGGATTTCAAGTGATTTTACTTGGAAATGGGGTCTTTGTAGATGATCAAGTAAAGGTTATTAGGATGGGCCTTAATCCAATATGACTGGTGTCCTTTTTTAAAAGAGGAAATTTGGAAATAGAGGCCAATAGATACATGCAGAGAGGATATGATGTGAAGACACAGGGAGAATACCATCAATAAGCCAGGGGACATCTGAGTCTACCAGAAGGGAGGTAAGGGAGATGCATGGAATAGATTCTCCCTCACAACCTCCAGAAGAAACCAAATCTGTCAATATCTTGATTTTGGACTTCTAATCTCCAGAACTGTGAGACAATAAATATCTATTCTTAAAGCCACCCAGTCTTGTTACTTTGCTGTGGCAGGCTCGGGAAATGAATACACCACTCTGCTGGAGAGGCAAATATTAATAGTTAGTTGTCTGCTTCCTTTATTGACTGGAATATAAACTGCATACCTTGTTTATCTCTATCATGGTACCTAGAACCGAGCCTGGGTAGGTGCAACACAATCTGTATTTGTTGAATTGTTGCTGTTTGGCCTTGCATGGGGAGTAACAAATGCAGGAGTGATGGAGTCCTGATTCAACTGAATCAAATGAAGCACACAGTCGATGTGTGATACTAATGCTAAGCACAGATTTGCTCTGGAATATGACCTCCAATCAACAAATAAACCATCCCCAAATGGTAGATATACTATGCTCTGATCTGCAAAGGATATCTGATAATTAGGATGGCCTTGCTGTTGCTCTCATAATCAAAACTGGATTATAAATATTTAACACATAACTGGCATGCAAAATGAATACTAAGCACTCAGATTTAGCTATTTTTTAACTTCTCTAGCAAGCTTATGACTTACCCTTGGAAGCCAGCAATTTGTAAGATCTATTTAAATTAGTCTGGTGAGGTACTGTTTAGTTTTCTATTGCTCCTATAACAAATTATCAAAAATTCAGTGACATGAGTTTGCTCATCTACAGTTCTGGAGGTCAGAAATCTAAAGTGGGTCTCATTGAGCTAATATCAAGATGTGGGTGAGTCTCTGTTCCCCCTGCGGATCCAAGGCGAAGAATCTATTTCCTTGCCTTTTCCAGCTCTTGGGGACCACTTGGATTTGGTGGCTGATGGCCAGCCTGCTTCAACCTTCAAAGCCAGCAATGGCCCCTCAAATTTTTCTCCTGTGGCAATCTCTCTGGTCCTGACAGTTTTACTGCTCTCTTACCCATTTAAAGGGAATTGTGATTACATTAGGCCTACTTGGAAAATATAGGCTACTTTCTTTTCCTTAAATTCAGATAATTAGGAAACTTAACTATTTGCAAACCAGATTTCCTCCTGCCATGTAACGTAACTCATGAGAGACTACGTGGTCATCTTGGAGAGACCATTATTATCCTGCTGCTGCAGAGATGGGGAACACAGGTGGCATCATGATCTTATTCTGCCTGCCTTGGGTGTTCTCCCATGGCTTACACCGTTACTGTCCGATGTTAGAGGGCTTTCTCAGGCCGAGCCTATGTCACAATAGAACACCTATCCTTGGGGTTGATTTATGAGACTGAGGCAAGAATGTGGGTTTGGAAATAGGTCTAAGAACGCTCTTCACAAAAATCTATTCTGCAGTACATTAATAAGCCATATATGGAAAAAAATGGTCAAATCACACTGAGAATGCAGATTAAGCAAAACTAATTCTGCTATTTCTTCGTGGAAAGGCTTCAAGAACTTTCTTTCTGTGCATTGTGTTTCTTCAGGAAGGAGACCGCAGCATACAGGGCCCCCAAATTATGTGGCTCCAGGAAGCTTGTTTTGTAGAGCATTTTGTGGAGCTAATGATCTGTGGCACATGCTGTGAGTCATTCTGATATGCAATATATTTCAGAGCCCTGAAAAGAATTAGGAGCCTCTCTGGACTGAAGCATCTATAGGAAATTGGCTTCTAGAGCTCCCAACACTTAATTGCACTGACAGTTCCTAAAGCAAATGAGTCATTACCTGGGGATTGAAAATAAGCTTGCTACTTAGAAATCTTCATAGCAGGAAGGTGTAGGAGGCTTTCTTGACATCCTCTTAATTCAATATGTCCAAAGCTGAATTTACCATCTTCTTCCTCCCTCTTTCCAATCTCCCTTACTATTATGGGCTGAGTTGTGTCCTCCTCACATTCATATGTTGAAGTCCTAACCACCCCACCCTCTGTACCTCAGAATGTGACTATATTTGGAGGAAGGATCTTTAAAGAGGTCATTAGGTTAATATAAAGTGTCTGGTGTAAGTCCTATCCAGGCAGACTGGTGTCCTTATAATGAGAGGAAGTTAGGGCACACACAGTTACAGAGAGAAGACCACATGAAGACACAGGGAGAAATCGGCCATCTGCTAGCCATGGAGAAGGACCTCAATCCTGCTGACACTTTGCTCCTGGACTTCTAGCCTGTAGAATTATGAGAAAATAAGTTTATGTTGGTTAAGTTCCACAGACTGATAGATTTTTATGGCAGTCCTAGAAAAACTAATGTACCTACCTTGTTAAACTCTTTCTGTTTGGCCCAAAGCATCACCATCTATTTCCACTTTTTCTTACATCTGGTCTAAGTCTTGGCAAATTTTCTTCTACTGATGTCTCAAGTTCACCCCTTCTTCTCCTCTATTTCCACTTCTGCCTTGCTTGCCTAACAGCCTTTACTCTTCATAACTGAACGGCTATGCCAGCATTTTCCTCTGAGATTGGTCTGTATTTCCATATATGTTGTGATCTCTCCCAGCCTCCATCTGCTTTCCTAGCACGTGAATGCCAGCCTGTCATTTCACTGCCTTCAGGGAGAATGGCTTGATACTATGGTCCTATTAGTAGCAGTTTACATTCTTACCTGGGCCTGCTTTAGTCCCCACGTGGATCAGCCTTCTTTGTGCCTACATGCATCTCTGCCCAGAACTCTCCTTCCTCCTCTTCCCCTATCCAAATCCTTATACTATTGAAGACCCACCTCACGTCTATCTCCCTGATTCCCTTCAACAGTTTTTCAATCCATGCTCCTAGCGCTTCTTGCTCTCCCACAGCACTCATTCTGCTCCATAAAATGCTGTTCTTCTCAATAAAAACAAAGCTGACACCACCAAGGTTGTCAGAAGAAAGAAAATGAGCTGGTGGGAAAGAGGACCCTGACCTGACTGACCCCTGGAAACTGCTTTACTCTTGACTTGCTATTTCTGCAGTCAGGCTGGCATTTTCTTTAAAATTCCTTAAAATCCATCCTTAATGTAGAATGATGGCCACTCACAAATATCTTTTATAGATCCCGTAGACTTACATGAGAAATGTCTTTCTTTTTAGTTTACTCATAACTAAGAGACAGAGTATAAATACATTTATAAAATATGATTGGTCCCAATGATTGTAGACCAAGCATGTCATTATGAGGTCCTGGGAAAAATCACCTACTTCCAAGGTCAGTCCTTTGCTGGCCTGTGGCCTGATTCTCCAGGAGAAATCCCACTTTGATTCCCATCACTCTGGTGAGTCACTTCAGAGTCCAGACCAAAGGGTTCCTTTGTTTGCCCAGATAGCATTGAAGACCTGCCTCTACTCTATGATTGACATTGGCAGTGATTTCTCCTGTCAGGTAAACCCATGCATTCTGTGTTCTCAGATAGAACCCAGCTCTTGCAGAATGACAGAAAGCTAAAATAACCACATGACATAAGAACCCATCAGTCATAAGACACCACTAGTGGAAGTTTGTTCTCTTTTATGCACGGGAGTCTTTACTGTCAAAGCAATCTGATTGTGACACTTGTCATTTCAGAGTTGATTTGGTAGACGTATTAGTTTCCTACAGCTGCTATAACAAGTTACCACAAACTTAGTGGCTCAAAACAATATGAATTTATCATACAGCTCTGGAGAACAGAATTCTAAAAGGAGTTGGCAGAGCTGTGTTCCTTCTGGAAGCTCTGGAGGAGAATCCAGTCTTTGCCTTTTCTAGAGTCAACAGGCTGCCAGGATTCCTTGACTGATGGCCCATCCTCCATCTTTAAAACCAGGAGCATGGCATCGCCCATTCTCTTTCTGTTTCTGTTGCTGCACTGCCTTTATCCTCACCACATCCCATTTGTCATCCACCCCCCAACTCCCCTGATAAAGACCCTTTGATAAGGACCCTTTGATGACACTGGGCCACCCAGATAATCCAGGACAATCTCCCCATCACAAGTTTCCAAGTTCAATCACATCTGCTACTGCAGATTCCAGAAATTCAGATGGGGATATTGTTGAGGGGTTCATTGTTCTGCCTACCATAGAAGATAGGGATAGATAGGTGGGTGTCTCCTCCTCCCGCAGCTAAGTGCTCCAAAGAGGATGACTTTTCAGGAAAGTAAAAAGTATGTTTGTTTTTTATACCAAGTTCACGGGAATAGTTGAGCATCTCTACTACAACCTCAAATCTTGTAACCTATGTAAATATATAATACAATACATATTTAAGATGTATTTTTATATACATTAAAACCTTGGTTTGCAAGCATAATCCATTCCAGAAGCATACTTGTAATACAAAGCACTTCTGTATCAAAGTGCATTTCCCCATAAGAAATAATGGAAACTCAGATGATTCGTTTCACAACCCAAAAATATTCATATAAAAATGATTACAATCCTGTAATGTAATACAAAATAATGAAGAAAATACAAAATATAAAGAAAAATAAACAAATTAGCCTGCACTTACCTTTGAAAATGTTCATGGCTGGTGTGAGGTAGACAAGAGAGAGGGTTATTGTGTAGGTTGACTTTCACTATCACTAATGGAATCACTGATGTCTGTTGGCTCAGTGGAATCTTTTTCTGCATGGGGGCCATCGTATATGCTCACACGGACATTGACTCCAGTACAGTATTAATAAACTCCTGTCACAGACTGTATTTAATGTAACTGGTAATAAGGCAGCAGAGGAAAGGGTCTATATCAGTGGGCAGCCTGACCTAGAATGAAGCAAAGTGTTCTTAAGCTTACTTTTGCCTGAAAAAGCAATGGACTGTCCATAGGTGCTTCGAAGTGACAAAAATACACTAGTGTCAGTTGTGGGCACCTTCCAAGGTTCTGAAATATCACTGATTTCTGCCAAACACTGCAGCCTGAGACCGAACATCTGAGCATGGGAGATATCACCCACAATCTGAGAGAGAGAGAGAGAGAGAGAGAGAAGAAGAAGAAGAAGAAGAAGAAGAAGAAGAAGAAGAAGAAGCAGCAGCAGCAGCAGCATTGGCTCAGTTGTGATCGTGTGACATTCAGCATCATGTACTACTCGTACTGCGAGACATCATTCCTTTATCAAGTTGAAATTTATGAGAAATGTTTGCTCATCTTGTGGAATGCTCACAGAACAAGTTACTCCCAATCCAAGGTTTTACTCTAACTATTTATATTAATTTATTTCTGTGTTAATTTGCTTGGGTTACTATAACCAAAGTCCTGTAGACTGGGTGGCTTATAAACAACAAACATTTATTTCTCATAGTTCTGAAGGCCTATTAAATCTATGATCGAGACACTGGCAGATTTTGTGTCTGGTAAGGATTTGCCTCCTGGCTCCCAGATGGCTGCCCTTTCTCTGTGTCCTCACATGGCAGGAGGGGGAGGGAGGTCTGTGAAGCTTTTTTGTTATAGGGTCACTAATCCCATTCATGAAGGCTCCACCTTTGACCTACGACCTAATCACCCCCAAGTGCGCCACCTTCTAAACTATTACATCGGGGCTCAGTTTTCAAAATATGAATTTTGGGGAGACACAAACATTCATAAATATCTGTAAAAGAAATACACATATTTCTTATCTACCAAACTTCCTCTCCCTATATGAAGCACATCATAGATTGCCTATAAAGTCTTATAGAAATTATAATCAATTTAGGGGCGCCTGGGGGGCTCAGTCGGTTAAGCGTCCGACTTTGGCTCAGGTCATGATCTCACAGTTCGTGGGTTCAAGCCCCACGTCTGGCTCTGTGCTGACAGCTAGCTCAGAGCCTGGAGCCTGCTTCAGATTCTGTGTCTCCCTCTCTCTCTGACCCTCCCCTGCTCATGCTGTCTCTCTCTCTCTCTCTTTCTCTCTCTCAGAAATAAATAAAACATTAAAAAGTTTTTAAAAAATTAATTATAATCAATGTAACCAGTGTCTTCTTTTTTTTTTTTTAGTGTTTTATTTATTTCTAGGAGAGAGAGAGAGAGAGACAGCGTGAGCAGGGGAGGGTCAGAGAGAGAGGGAGACACAGACTCCGAAACAGGCTCCAGGCTCTGAGCTGGCAGTCAGCACAGAGCCCGACGCGGGGCTCGAACCCACGAACCGCGAGATCATGACCTTAGCGAAAGTCCGACGCTTAACCTACTAAGCCACCCAGGCGCCCCTAACCAGTGTCTTCTAATAGAAGAGGAAGAGAGCCCATGCTTCACTCCTTTTAACACTGTTGTCTAGAATCTGATGAATGAATGAAGACTAGTGAAGAATATTGTGTTAACAGAAGATGTACAAAAATGGGGTTTCTTGAGGCTGGGACCAAGTAAGTTCATTGGAAGAGTTTAGAAACTTGAAGAGCATGAGGAAGTATTTTTTCCCATTTTGTTTTTAATGAATACACACTAGGGAGTATTATTTTCAGGATCTCATGGCTCCACTCTGAACTGCAGGATAAACGAAACAGGAAGAACAAAAGGTAAATGATGATTAAAAACCAGCATGGCGGGATTTAAAATCTGCAGATTAAGGATAAAAAGTTTTGCCAAAGACAATCAGGTGAGACGCCTTTTCCTGAACATGAAAAGTGCTGCAGGAGTGTAAGACGTTTTGTAGAAAGTGCTTGCAGAAAGGGCTTGTTCCAGATACAGCTTTTGGTTTGCACTTAGTAAACAGAATAATTAGTAAAGATTAAGGAAATGCACCCTGAAGTTTCTTTTGGATGGTGATATTTACTTGGCATGGATTTCATAAGAAAAAAAAAAGCTTATCAATGTAACCATGCCTGGTTTTGAAATCAAGGACTGCTATTTGATTTTACCCAATCAGATGAACTGACAGTTTGTCTGGTTTTTAGAAACTGCCTCAATTACTTATCATCAAATGTATTGGCTTTGGGTCTTTGTCTCCACCGGAGACAGCCTTAAAGCCATGAAACAAAGAGAACAAACAAACAAACAAAGAGGGAGCCATGGCTCCAATGATCTGGTTGCCTCTGCAAGGTGAAAGCCAAATCTAAACGGAAAAGTGCTTGCACGAGAACCTGAGAAACTGAAACTTAAGACTAACCATGGCAAACAGACAACTGGGCTTTGTCTAATGAGGCACCCTTTTAAAAAGCTAGAGCCAATCAAATAATTTCTTTGCTTTGTGTCTGCAGCTTCTTAATAACCCACCCTCCTCCCCGAACTTCTGTCCTAGGAATGCTCCTAACCACTTGTGGTTTGATGCCGCCTGACTGGAATCCACATATGTTCAAAGAAGAGCGCATTTGAACATGGGCGCCTGGGGGGCTGAGTTACTTAAGCCTCCGACTTTGGCTCAAGTCCTGATCTTAGGGCACGTGGGTTCGAGCCCTCTGCTGGGCTCTGTGCTGACAGCTCAGAGTCTGGAGGCTGCTTCTGATTCGGTATCTCCCTCTCTCTCTGCCCCTTTCCAGCTCATGCTCTGTCTCTCTCTGTCTCTCGAAAATAAACAAAAAAGAAAGTCTTGGAAAAAAGCTTTGTTTAATATGTCTCAGTTTACTTTTAACACAAGTCAGAAGGAAATGGGATCTATGTTTTGAGTGGACACCTAAATGATTTAAGGCAATCATAAGAAACATCGTCTGTGCTCTTTTCAATCTATTTATAGTTCAGTAGTGTGTCTTGTGGAAACATAGGGTGATGTGCAAAAATCCCCACAAAACTTTGGGGAAAATCTGGGTCTTTACATTACAAATTACATTTTAGGGTAGAAGTTTATCATGGTACACTTGGTCTGAGTCCACATGACCTTCTTTATAAAAGACATAATTTTGTTTCCAAAGGCAATTGTAAGGGCTTCCTTCCTTCCTTCCTTCCTTCCTTCCTTCCTTCCTTCCTTCCTTCCTTCTTTCCTTCCTTCCTTCCTTCCTTCCTTCCTTCCTTCTTTCCTTCCTTCCTTCCTTTCCTAAGTTTATTTATTTTGAAAGAGAAAGAGTGTGAGGGAGGGGCAGAGTGGGAGAGAGAGAGAATCTCAAGCAGTGTTAGTGCAAAGCCCGGTGCAGGGCTGGAACTCACAAACCATGAGATCAGGAATCAAGCTGAAATCAAGAGTCACACACTTAACCAACTGAACCACCCAGGCATCCCTGTGAGGATTTTCTGAGATAATTCAGCATGAAGAGGGCTTGTGGGATCCTAAACAGACAGAGCTTAGAAAAGGATAAAGGGGTCCCTGACTGAGATACCCCTCCCTATTCACTTTTCCTTCATTTGGTCTCACTTTTGAGGAAGGCTATCAGATGACGTCAGGGAGAGAATCACCCACCACACAGAATGATTGGTGATAAGCCTGATCTTGGGAAGCAGAGCACATAACCTCCCTGGGTGACTGATTTTTCTATCAGATACCAAACGCAGCTGAAAGATATGAGAAATGCTTGTCCATCTTAAAAAATAATCTTGCAGTGTGAGAGGTGCCAAGAGGTTTACTTATTTCCACCAGGCAGCTGGAATAAATTACAGTATACAGATTAGCTTTTGAAATGCCCATGTTCTCCCATGATAGAATGTGAAGAGGAGTGTTAGTCTGAGTCTTTTTGTTTTGGCCAATATCTTCTCTGCTTTGGATCCTACAATGAAAACACAGAACCTGTTATTAGGATTAAGAGGGAAATATGGGTCAAAAGTTGACTGGAGTTTGCTGTTTTCCTCTTACTGATATATGAGTTTAAAAATATTATGTTTTCCCCTAAAAAGCTCATGGTAGCCTCAGAATCTTTTGTCATAGAATAGTATTGAAGTTTTGGTAGACTGGAATGAAAAATATTTCCAATCCTTTTTTTTTTTATTAGTACCATTATGTTATTTATTCATTAATCTGACATCCATCAGTATCCATCCATCAGAACAATGCAGGCTCTATTCTAGGTTTGAAGGACACAAGTGTGAAAAAGGGCAAGTGCTTTTCTGCTTTGTTACCACTGTTTCTTCTGATACTTTCCTGTGACTGACAGACAATGTGTGTTACAACTACTCAGCTCTACCACCATGGCACCAAACTGTCCATGGATAATAATACTTGAAGGAGCGGACACAAGGCTGTGTTTCAATAAAGTGTTTTTTGCCCTGAACAGGGAAGTATCCTGATTTGACCACAAGCCCCAAGTTTGTGGAGCCTGATCTAGGTAATCTCAGACTAGTGGATTTTAATGCTCTCTAAGTTATTAAAAGTCATGAATGTCTTTCCCCAGCTCTAGTCATGTATATTCAGTGGCCCACTTGCTAGTCTTACTTGGATATTAATAGGGCTCTCAAGCCTAACATTCTTTTTTTAAATTTAAAAAAATTTTAAGTTTATTTGTTTACTCTGAGAAAGAGAGAGTGCAAGTGGGGGAGGGGCTGAGAGGTGGGGGTAAAGAGAATCCCAAGTAGGCTCCACACTGTCAATACAAAGACCGATGTGGGGCTCGAACCCATGAACTGTGAGATCATGACCTGAGCTGAAGTCAGACGCCTAACCAACTGAGCCACCCAGGTGGCCCTCAAGCCTAACATTCTTAACATTCTAACATTCTTTCCTCCTTGTCCAACCAAACCTGATTCCTCCCCAGAATTCATCTTAGTAAATGGCATCTGTGTCCATCCAGTTGCTCAAGCCCCAAAACTTGGAGTGATCTTTGATTCCCACTTTTTATTACAGCCCTTTATCACTTTATCATCAATGCCATTGGCTCAACCTTAAAATGTATCTCAAATCTGATAGGGGTCTGTTATTGAACCACCAGTATGGCTTCCTATCTTTCAAAAGGCCAACACTCAAGAGATGAGTTTTGAATGGAAAGGAATATGAGCTTTATTCAGGAGGCCAGCCACCTTGGAGGAAGATGGGCTCTTGTCCAAAAGCCAACTCTGAGGTTTCTGGCTGGCCCAGGTGCTTTTCAAGGGGTTTCTGGGTAGCTGATCAAAAAATGGAGTGCAGGGGACTGTAACATTTCCTGAATATATGCCGACTCCTTGGTGCCAACTAGGAAGATTATCCCCATGCTCTGGGGTTACATAAGAGGCTCTTTTTTCACTTTGAGATGTGCAGGAGGACTCAGTTCTTTCTGCAAAGAAGGGCACAGTCTACAAATGCACAAAGGGAGGTTAGTAAAATCATTTGTGTGACCTATAAAACAACACAACACAAAAACCTTTTACTAAAACACTGCTAGACTAATCAGAAAGCCGAGGTGGCTTCATACAGACTTGCTGATCTCTGCGGCCTGGGAAAGTTCTGGTCCTTGTCTCCTCAAGGCCAATGGTCTACCTGCTATGGATCAAGGGACTTAGGTCAGCAAGTAAAGTGTGTGCTAACTTGCAGCCAGTTAACCCGTAAGACTAGATGGAGCACTGTTAGAGGCCCTACTCTGTCCAGGCCACAATCCCTTCTTTCCTTGACTCCTGTAGCTGGGTCTTGCTTCTTTCTCCACCTTTAGCCTAATCCCCATCCAGTAGAAAACATGCATGGGCTTCTTATTATCACTGGAATAAAACCCCAGTATCTTTATCATGGTCCTCAAGGCCTCATGTGGTCTGGTCCCTGACTTCCTCTCTGTCTTCTTTATATGGCTCTTCTCCTTGCTTCTTGCTCTCACATCACACTGGCCTTCCTTCTATGCCTTTAGCCCTGAGAGCCTGCTCTTACCTTAGCACTGTTACACGTGGTCTCCTATCTGCAAGTGATGACACCCATCTCTCTCTCTTGCTTCCTCAGTGAGATCTTCTCTAACCACTGACCTCATCATCTCTCACCTTCCTTCATGAATTGCTTGAGAGATAGTACTGCATGTGTATTTATTTACTATTTGCCTTCCCTACCAGAGTACAAGCTTCACAAGGTCAGAGATGTTGCCATTTTGTACTCTGTGGTGTCCTTGTTCCCAGGAAAGTTTGTGGCACATAACACATGCTCTGTAAATATCTGTTGGCTGTCTGAATAAAGAATGAAGAAATGAGACACCCTTTTTTTTCTTCATAAAGCTTATAGGGTATTTCCGAGAAGTAAATAGTCAAGTAGCATGGGAAGATTCACAAAGAGAATGGAACAGGGGACCCTGGAGCTCCGTTTCTCTCCTAGACTGTGATTGCCAGATCCGTCTTTCCAGAGAATGGGAGGTCTTTATTGAGACCTTAATGATGAAGAGTAGTTAACCACCTCATGCAAGGTATGGACCTCTGGGTGGCCAGGGCTGATAACGCTGGGGAAGCTGAGCCAGCTGAAAGATCAATTGTGAGCTTTTGTTCTGCCTTTCTCTTACTTGAATTAACACTTAGTGCTTGAATAGTCACCAATGTTAAGCTGAGTAAGTTGTTTAACTCAGAGCTTTGTAAGCTTGATCATTGGGTTGCGATTGTCCCTGCCAAGACAATAGCTACGAAATTGGTGACATTTATAGTTGACAGAACTTTCCATTGGTAACACACTGGGCAGTTGCATCCTTCAGGGGCAAATCATATCTCCTAGTTGGTAACACCCTGGGCTGTGATTCCAATGTGCTCACTCCTTTTAGTCTGCTCTCATCTTAATGAATCATTTAGTCCTGGGGAGACTTAATTGTCATGAATCGTCATCACAATGTCCAAATTGGTAATGATGGGGGGGAAAAAAGCCTTAACTTTAGGAAAAAAATGTTGATAAAATTAGGTCATCAGGCTTTTCCCTGTTTGTCAGAAATGCAATTTTGTCACATATTTCTCTTGCAAAATATACATCCAAAATTTACCTTCAATTTAACAGTGCCAAAGCTTTCAGAATGTCCATATTTTCATTTTAAGCTTTATGAAGCTAGCAGGGGGTGGGAATTATCCCCATTTTACATGGGATAAGTTATTTTTCTTCCTGCTGTTGATGGTATCACTTGGCACCCATTTGAAAGCTCAGAAAGGATTAATTAATGAGACACCTCACCTTGACGAATACCACGTACAGTTCCAAAGTAAGACAGTAATCATAATAATGCATTTTGCACAATAGACAGTGTTACTTTTCAGTAATTTCGGGAGCTGTTCAAGACAGGTATTCACAGGAAGATTAGATGTGCCCATGCTATTCACTTTGAACACATGATATGAGGATTGTAAATTACATGAAGCCATTAAATTTTACTTCCCATCTGCTAAAAGGGTCTGACAAACACTTAATATTCAGTCTTTGGAAAACTGTGTTGCTCTTCCAGACAAGTGGTAGCAACTCATGTGTTAGTGATATGGATTCCAAACTAATCTCTAAAGAGAGATAATTATTTGGTATCAAATTGGGGGAAAAGTGTAATGTCTACTATGCTGAAATCTGTTAAAAACAAACTGTTAAATAAGGATTTTTCCTCATCATTTCATATCTATTAATGTCAAAATACAATTTCATGAATTTTTGACAATACTCCCACCCTTCCTCAATTTGTTAATGATCAATGTTATGGACTAAAGTGTTTTGCCCAAAATTTATATATTGAAGTCCTATCCTCCATTGTGACTATATTTGGAGATGGGGCCTTTAAGGGTATAATAAAGGTTAAGCGAGGTCTTAAGGGTAAGGCCATAACATGATAGAAGTGGTGTCCTTATAAAAAGAGGAAAAGACACCAGAGATCTCTTTTTGTCCACATGTGCACAGAGAAAATGCCATGTGAGGATACAGTGAGAAAATGCTGTCTGTAAGCCGGAAAGAGAGACCTCACCAGAAACCAATTTCATTGGCGTTTTTGACCTTGAACTTCTAGCCCCTAGAACTGTGAGAAAATAAATGTCTGTTGTTTAAGCCAACCAGTTTGTGGGATTTTGTTATGACAGCTTCAGCAGACTAAAAAAATCACACTGGGGATAAGGAGCACACACAGAATATGGATCTACTCTAAGGATCCTACATTATAGATTTGATATACTTACAATAGTTTAAGAGTAATATCTGTATTTATTGAGTGCTGAAGTGTGCCATTAATTGTACACATTAAATGTGCAACTTTTTCTATATAAATTACTGTATACTTCAAGAAAACCATTTAAAAAAATGAAGAGTGCTGTTGGAGGCCGGCTCCAGCAGGTCCAGGGGTCCCTGAAGGATGGACGATGTCAGGGAGGGAGGGATGAGAGAGGCCCCAAGACTCTTTCTGGTCACCAGGCAGGCATCTACGCTCTGACTGGGGCTCAACTTTATTTTATCATTAAGTGTTTGGGGGATGGCACAGAAGTGGCATTTGCCTTAGACAATGATTTCTGATGACAAACTTTTTTGATATGTAAAAATTTCCCAGAACATAGATTTGTAGAAGACTCATGCATAACCTTTATCAATAGTGCTTGAGGTAGGGGATTTAGATGCTTATCCTATGGGGAAGGAGGGTATCTTTAGCATACAAGACAATGTTTTAGCATAAAAAGGGTGAAGTTAGTTCTTTGTGGGCAGAGGTCAATAGCTTGTTTATTTAAGGAGAAGTGTTTAGAAAAACAGGTCTTTCAGAAACACAAGTGTTTGCTCCCATAATCACAAAAGATGTTCCTCAATAGGTTCCTTCACAGAGTGCAATCAGCATAGTCAAGGCCAGAATAAGTCATTCCAAATACTGATCACAAATGCCTTGGGGGGCTGGTACTCAGAAACAATTGGGTGGGGATGGATATCTGTCCTTAACTCTGAATTAGGCTTTTTGTCTCTGGCCAGGCTCAGTCGTAACTCTTGTGTTCTTAGCCCCCTTTATTATGTAAGTCTTGGATCTGCAAGGTCCATAGGAAGAGCTTTTTGACAATCATCCACAATGCTTTCATCTAAAATCTCTTTTGAAAAGGCAGGAATATGCTTTGAAAAGGCAGGAATATTCTGTGTCGGGAATATCGATCTGATCTGGAATATTGTGAGGCCTGGTCAATATTAGCAGGCTCATTTCCAACATGAGCCAGTAGTAGCAGAAGGAGATACCAGTTTTCGTTTCTCATGGCAGGAGCTGTGCAAACGCTACCATTTCCTCTCTGTGACTGTCATCCAGCGAGGCCAGTGTGGCTCCCAGCAGAGTGCCAGATTTTTTTCCTATTCATGTTATTTCTAATTCAAAGAACTACAAGTAAAATTGTTGGATTGCTCTCTTCTGAATATTGTAAGGTATATCTGATTAAGTGACATGTGGGCCACAGGTAGGGTGACCAACCATCTGATATGCCTGGGCCTGGGTGAGTTTCTGGGATGTGGGGCATGTGGTGCTAAAATCAGGCTTGTCCCAGATAAACTAGGACAAGTTGGGCACTCTGGCTGGCACTGGGCAAGTGAGTTTGGATCCCTACCTTTGAGGGGTGGGACATGCAATGGGGAATTTATCAGTCAGTGTCCTGTTAGGATTGAGTAATCACACTGATAATTTTAATAGAGATATTTTAGTACAAAAAATTGCTAACAAGGAATAAAAAATTGTTGACTAGGAAACTGAAATAGCATATATATATATATATCCATGAATGTATCATAGATTAGCAACGGCAGAAGATGGAGGCTCCCCTTAGGGTTTGGGACAAAAGGAAGAAGTTGGAGCTATTCAAGTGTAGATTCTTAATATGCTTAGAGGTGGGGTCCCCTTGGGTGGGGACCTAGACACCTAGAAGGAGTGCTGGCTGATTGGTGCTTCCTGTATCTTCAAGGGGAAGCAGTGAAGACAGTCATGTACATGTTGGAAAAACTGTGCCAAAGATTAGCTGGCCACATAGCTGTGGGTCCGTTTCTCGGTTCACTATTTTGTTCCATGATCTGTGTGTCTGTTTTTGGGCCAGTACCATATAGTCTTGAGGACTACAGCTTTGTAATACAGCTTGAAATCCAGAATCCTCAGGCCTCAGGTTTAGTCTTTCTTTTTTTTTTTTTGGAATTGCTTTAGCTATCTGGGGTCTTTTGTGATTCCGTACAAATTTTAAGATTGTTTTTTCTAGCTCTGTGAAAAATGCTGGTGGTATTTGGATAAGGATTGCATTGAATATGTAGATTGCTTTGGGTAGTATAGATATTTCAACAATGCTTGTTCTTCCAACCCATGAGCAAGGGATGTTTTTCCATTTCTTTGTGTCCTCTTCAATTTAAGTGTTTTATAGTTTTCAGAGTACAGACCTTTTACCTCTTTTGTTAGGTTTATCCCTAGGTATCTTACTGTTTTTGGTGTAATTGCAAATGGGATCAGTTCCTTGATTTCTTTTTTTGTTGCTTTGTTATTGGTGTATAGAATGTCACAGATTTCTATATGTTGATATTATACCCTGCAACTTTGCTGAATTCATATTTTAGTTCTAGCGTTTTTTGGTGGAGTTTTTGGATTTTCTGCAAAGGGTATCATGTTGTTCACAAATAGTGAAGGTTTGACTTCTTCTGTGATGACTCTTTCCTGACTTTTATTTCTTTTTGTTGTCTAATTGCCCAATGTCCAGTCCATCAACTGATGAATGGATAAAGATAATATGTTACATATATATAATGGAATATTACTCAGCCATCAAAAAATGAAATCTTGTCATTTGCAATGACACAGGTGGAACTAGAATCTATTATGCTAAGCAAAATAAGTCAATCAGAGAAAAACAAATACCATATGATTTTACTCATATGTGGAATTTAAGAAACAGGACAGATGAATGTATGTGAAGGGGGAAAAAGAGAAGAGAGGGAAACAAACCACAGGAGAGTCTTAAAAGAATTTCTTTTAACATTTATTCATTTTTGAGAGAGAGAGAGCATGTGCAGGGTAGGGGAAGACAGAGTGGGAGACACAGAATATGAAGCAGGCTCCAGGCTCTGAGCTGCCAGCACAGAATCTGACATGAGGCTTAAACCCATGAACCAGGAGATCATGACCTGAGTTGAAGTCAGACACTTAACTAACTGAGCCACCTAGGTGCCCCCCAAAAAGACTCTTAAGAACAGAGAACAAACTGAGGGTTGATGGTGGGAGGTGGATGGGGGATGGGATAGATAGGTGATGAGCATTAAGGAGGGCACTTGTGATGAGCACTGGGTATTATATGTAAGTAATGAATCATTGAATCCTACTCCTAAAACCAATATTGCACTGTATGTTATATAATTAAAATGTAAATAAAAAAGCACAAAGAAAAAAACGTCGGGAAAACTGCAGACTGGAGCCAGATGACCACCACCAGAGCGCAGTGCTGCTGCCATGGTGAAGAAGTACTGCTCGAGTGAGGCAGGTTGGAGGAAGAGTCAGATGGAACGCCAGTGTCCCTTCTCACTCTTCAAGCCTGGCAATCTCCCTCTTGAACCTTGGGCAGTACCCAGCAGGGAGCACCAGGCAAAGCAGACATCAGTTCAGAAGATCCCCATTCAGGATCACAAAACAGAATATAGAAGGTTAGCTTGTTGATGAGATGCTCTCTTAATAACTGGCTCAGTGGGGGGGATTAGTGAAACACAGGTAAGGTGATCAAAGGGCACTGGAAAGCACCTGTATGACAATCATCCACTACAAAGCCTACACACTCCACTCCAAGGGAGGAAGGCTGGGGCATCCTTAGCCCTCAGCCAACAACTGCTGTGTAGACTGGAGCCACCGGTTAGGAGCTGCATGGATACACACAGCAGTGACACCTTGCAGCAGGAGAGGAGGCAAGAATAGAAAACTTAGTATTACTGAGGACATTATGTGTAAAGGCAGACTGTTTGTTTATTTTAATAACATTAAAAGCAACAGGGAGGGGAAAGCCTGGGACATTGCTAGAATGGAGGTACTTTTTGTTATTTTATAAAAAAGGAAAGGAAGGCTTCAAAATGAATTAACTTTCTCTGGGTCACTTCATTAGGTAATGTGTGGAACAAAAATTTGATTCCAGATGTCTGGGTTTAAATACTTGCCCCAATATTATTGCGTGGCCTCATTGTATAAGTTACAAAACACCAATAACCCATTGCTGTAATGGATGCTTATGACAATAGCCTTGAGAGAACAGCATGGCTATGATTCTAGACCTTCTCTTTCTCCCACCCCCACAGAGAAGAAGGGTCCCTGGAGGCAGCAAGGGAAAACATGGAGACACCAGGAAAAGTAAAAACTCCCATCCAGTAAACAGAGGAGTTTCTCCCCAGAGCCCCCTTTTTATTAGGTCCAAGGCTGTGAGATCCCTGGTTGGAGCAGTGAAATGACATGAATCTAGGAGTACTGGAGGAAGCAACTCTATTGGGAATAATTTTTGGGGGGAGTGTGATTTCTTACTTTTTTTTTTTTTAACGTTTTATTTATTTCTGGGAGAGAGAGAGAGACAGCGTGAGCAGGGGAGGGTCAGAGAGAGAGGGAGTCACAGACTGAAGCAGGCTCCAGGCTCTGAGCTGGCAGTCAGCACAGAGCCCCACGCGGGGCTCGAACCCACGAACCGCGAGATCATGACCTAAACGAAAGTCGGACGCTTAACCGACTAAGCCACCCAGGCGCCCCTTTACTTTTTCTTTTAATTGCTAATATTAGATAGGTGCCCAGTTTGGGGCTGGGCTTGTCTTCTGCAAAGGGAGTAGAGGCTAGAAAACTAAGGTCAGGTTGGGCTGAACTGTAAGGGATCTGCTCTAGGAGGCCTGGTTCTGCCTAACTCACTGGGTTCTAGGTGAAGATGACCTCGAGGTTTCTACATTGACCAGCCCAATGATAGGTAGACCTTCCTGTGTAGTCAAGAAGAACCACTTGGCTGAAATACCCAAGAACCTCAGAACAGAAGAATTTCCTATCATGCTTGCTAAATTCCATTTAAGAAAGTAGGAAAGGATGAGTCACATTTTATTGCATTTTATTTTTAAATGTTTATTTTGAGAGAGGGAGATAGAGCCTGAGCAAGTGAGAAGCAAAGACAGAGAGAGAAAGGGAGAGTGAGACTCTCTGCACTGACAGCACAGAATCCAATGTGGGGCTCCATCCCATGAACTGTGAAATCATGACTTGAGTTGAGATCGAAAGTTGGATACTTACCTGACTGAGCCACCCAGTCACCCCGATGAGTTCCATTTTAGAATGCTCTCCGAATCATGTATGTGAGTTACCAAATGGTTCAGATTCAGCTAGATGAGAAATTAATAGATGTGGAATATTTTCATCACCAGTGGTGCCAGAGTACTAAACAAAGATCCCTGCTTTAACTGGTTGGAGATCCTTATTAATCCCTGCTATAGTACTTCCTGTGTAATATTCACATCTCCTTCTCACCCTCACTTATACCTCCCCTTAAGTGTACTTGAGTGGAAGATTTTGTGGATGGAGGATATTGCATATATACTTGCTTCTTCATCTCCCTTTCCTCTTGGGAGTTGGTCTGTCTACTGAGATAGAATGTTCTCCCTCGTTTGCAGCCATGTTAACCTAGCAGGGAAGACTTGTCCCTGTGGTTCAGGCCCTGGATGTCGTGAGTCCCGCAGCGATTCAGTATAAGTCATCCTGCTTTCGGGATGCAGCATGAAAAGGTGTTTATACTAGACACAGGACATGTTATCCAATAGCAGCTTTATCAGCAATATTGGCAATATTTGCTTATTTATGCCTATTTTGTCTTCTTTTTAAATTTGTTTATAACTTGCAAGAAAGAGGGGTAGGATTCATCAAATCTCCTTGAACGTAAATAATACCAAAAAAACCCACATATTCTTTCTTTTTCCATATTTTACATTGAAATGGTATTCTATAAATCTATAAATTTATACCACAAATATTGAAAAGAAAAAGAGAAAAGAAAATGTATCTCATTGTTCTTTTTGGACAATGTGTATAATTATTTGTTTTCTCTCTCTTTTTTAGCTCACCTACATAGGTTTTTATTTTTTATTCAATATTCAGAATTCTTACCCTCGTATATAGAAACTAATTCATAATATTAGTACACATAATATTGTGTAATTGCTTGGTAATAAATGCTGTATATAAACTATTATTTTACCAAATCACAGATCTTTAAAACCTTCTAAATAAACTAATATTTTTGTTTTTTAAAGGAATGTAGATTATGCAAAAGTAGAGATTTTTCTTATTATTTAGTCCCTTAAACATTTCTTGTATTTGTGAAAAGTATATTTAAAAAAATCACCCATCATCTCATTGTTGTTAGGTGATCGCTGCTGACATTTTCGTATCTATCTTCCTAGCCTATATTCAATATATGAAAACACAACACACACACACAGAACACACACACCAGAACACATACACACAATACATGCAGCACACACAGAGATACACAGACACAGACACACATGCCACGATCTATTAACTTTCAGAGAAAGTGATTCCCGGAGAGGTGGTTATCAGACTAAATCGAGTCTTTTGTTGTCAATGTGAGACAAAAATCAGAGCCCTTACATCAGTTTTAGAAATGGCTCAAGAGATCTTTTTTAGTGAAATACACTTAAATATTGAAGGATCAGTAAATTTGCATTAACTTTCTAGAAACTGCTAACTGAAAGTCTTTTTCGACTAGATGCTCTCCAAGGTTCCTCATTAAAATGATAAACACCAGAAGCAGGATGGTGATTTAGTGAAGGCTCTTGGAGAGAAAGGTAAATCTCACCAGGATTAACACATTTTGGGGAGCCACGCGCCAGTGCACTCTGGAGAAGATGCAGCTTACCGTAAAAGACAAACTGCGAAGGTCCTGCTATCTCTCAGGACAAAGGACGAGAGGAAACCTGGGTTAAATTAGGCCAATTGGGAGATTGTATCTTAAATGACATCTGACAGAGAATTCTGTGTGAAAATGTACTATCACCAGATGTAGAATTGTTAAATGATTTGTATTTTTCAGTTGGATCATGATATAGAAAAATGCCATATTTAAGCCTGGTGGAACGATGTTTAGAGCTGCCACATGTACACAGTACCTCTCTCTACAGTCTACTTCCTCACCACATTGAGTCTCTAAACCACTTTCAATCTACAATTCTAGGCAAAGAATTCTAAGTAAAGAGGAAGAAACACAAATACATCACAATTCAATTGCATTGGGTATTTTTATCCTATCAAATGCAATGCGCCTTCTAAGTCTTGCATTTTTTTTTTTTACCTTTTGCAATATATAAATAGCTTTGCAGTTATAACTTGATTTTAAATATGCAGTGTTTCAAAAATATTTGTGATCTTTATAATAATCACTTATAGACCTTAATTTGGATATTAGGCAGCCTACACTCATATTCCAGAACAGTTTTTGAACTGCTCCAAACATAACCAAGAGTTATCTGCTGGTGTGACCACATGTAGTGGGTGTAGCATTTGCTGGGCTCATTGGACAGAATTATTCTCTTCCTCCAGGGTAGATGCATCTTAGATAGACATCTTGATAGGAATGCAATAGAAAGTGGATTGAATAATCTGCATTATAATACAAAGGAGAATGATATTTGATCAATTAAAAGTATGTGTGTGTGTGTGTGTGTGTGTGTGTGTTTTAAAAAGTAGACTTCATGCCCAGTGTGGAGCCCAATGCAGGGCTTGAACTCATGACCATGAGATCAAACCTTAGCTGAGATCAAGAATTGGATGCTTACTTAACTGATTGAGCCACCTAGGCACCCCAACACATGTGCATTTTTTTAAATGCTATTTATTTTTGCTGAGAATATTTATAAAGATATGTATATTTATTACAGGTTGGGAAACTACAGAAGAAAAAGTTCACATGAGAAAATTTAGTCTTGAGTGGTCACACCATTCCTGGATTGCCACCAAGTATATGTTGAGCTTTCTATGGCTAAACAGGCCCATGCGTGTGCACACACACACACACAATTTCACATAAACATAGAAACATAAGTTTATGGTCCATACTATTTATAACTTTTTAAGTTATCCTTTCAAATGTGAGTATTTATCCATGTCATCAAATATTCTTTTAGAACATAAATTTTAATGGAGGACAAATATTCCTTGCTATGGCGTTTTCATCATATTTTTGTTTGAAATTTAGGCCATCCCACCTGGAAGTTGTTTCTCTTTCTTTTATTTGTAAATAACCCTATGGTAAATATCTTTATTAATAAATAATTATCTACCTTTGGCTATTTCCTCACAGTAAATCACTAGAAGTAGAATTAGGAAAGCAAACATCATGAAGATATATTAGGGATCTTAATGAATATTGATGTATTTCCTATTAAGAAGACTGTAGCAGGTAACACTTCTACCAGCAGCATATAGAAATCCACTTTTTCATAACTTCATTAATACCAAATATTATACGGACTTATAAAAACAGTTGCTTATATGATGGGTTACAAATGACGCTTTTGGTTACAGTGCCTCTCTTTAATATGCACATAAGTTGAACTCTGAGAAATATTTTCATTGTCCATGTATATTTTTCCTGTTGCACATCTTCTCTTCACATTTTGCCAAACTTCCTCCTGGCATATCCATGTCTTTATGGCAGAGCATTTTATATATTAGGAATAATGACCCCCTGTCTGTTTTTTATGGGGTACCAATTTCCTTCTAGTTTGTGCTTTTCAGATCTTACTTTTGGCAGCTTTTGTTGCACAAACATTTTAAATTGTTATGTCGTCAAGCACATCAATCTTTTACTTTATGTTCTTTTTCTTTATCTCTATGCTTGGAAATGCTTTCCCTACTCTGAGACAGACATTTATCTGGTACAACACATAAAACATTGTCTTACCACTGTTGCTTTGTTTAATAGTCTCTTTTGGAAGAGTGTGGTGACTGAGGGGTGGGGAGATTAGTGTGGCCAGGAGCAAGGTGTGGGGGGTGGGAAGTGGGCTTGCTGAGTGAGCAAGGTGAAGGCTGAAAGGTGGGCAGGGCAAGTGAGCAAGGTGAAGGTAGAAAGGTGGGAGGGGAGCAATGGTGAGGCTGAGGAGCAGATGCCAGAGACTTTCACTTCTGTTCATACTCTGAAGGCTTTCCCTCTTCCCGTTAAGTATAAGCATAGAAGACTGGTGAGAGGAAGGAAGAAGAAATCAGTGTGCCATGAACGGCTGTCCTTTGGGAGGACTGGAGGATGAGTTGCATCTGTCTCTGTTGTGGCTTCTGGCACTCCTCTTGGGCACCAACCCTTCCCAAGGAGCCTTGAGTCTCTCCTAGCCCCTCTGCTTGCTTTTTATCCAGCTGGGAATGGGAGGGGGTACCAGGGGAGAGAGACAGGTGCACGGAATACAAGGTAGCATCTCGAGTTGGATAGTTTGTGAAAGGGAAAGCCATCCTTCAGTGTCTCTCACCTACCTCCATCTGGTCATCTTCCTGCCTTTTCTGAGCCAGAAATCAAAACACATGCTCCAGGATTTCACTCACAATAAGGAAAAGACCACTAATGTGAGCTTCCATGTGATGGATGGATCATCATTCAAGAATGGAATGTAAGGGATCAACCAGAAAAAGCTGAAAATCTGGGTGACATAGAGTTTGGGCCCCCAGGTGGTCATGATCTGTGCCTCCCACGAGGCCAGTCTTGTCATCCTGATCAAAACTGAGATCATCATCAAGATAAATAAGGCTTGATCTTGCAGCCATGATCAGAGAATGATCTTTGTACTGTGGGAGTTATTCTTGGGATTATTCACATAATCAGCAGAGAAAATGAGAACTGGGGAACAGAACAGTGTTAGAGTAAATATGTCACCTTTGATTTCCCTTAAGTGGCTGAGGTCCTTGCAAAGTATTTTGCTGAATCCTCCTTTAGTGTGAGAATGTTGGAAGGCAATTGTCTCTTATACTTATTTCTACCTGTTGTGTTGCGTAAGGGATAAGGCACAAGCTTAAGAGCAGTGAAGGTCCCAGGAAAGGGAAAGAGACATCACTGGTGTGCATACCACTCTCAATATCTATCAGAATCTGATACTAGACATACAAGATTTCTCCATGTATTTGTATCAGTTTATTTATCTGGCTCAGCAGAGGATAGGTCTTTATAGGAATTGGAGTGTATGTTTGGGAGGGTCTGATTCAAAATACAGATTTACTGGAGAGGGATAAATTCACCCCGGGGCTCCTGCACAGATTATCTCCTCCCAAAGATCTTTGTAGATGCTGCTGGTGGAGAAGCTTCCTATAGCCTCTGCACTCTTGCATGAGTAGGGGTAACCAACCCAGGGTGCGTGGTGCTGGGGATTTGTCATTGTGTTTCCCAAAAGCTTTCTTGAATTCAGATGCATATTCCTGTTCTGGTCAGGCCCAACATCCTGGGTGAGCATTAAGGACTGAGGCAGTAAGTCAGTTCAAGAAGCAGACTTATGCTGGGTGCTGGAGAGCAGGCACATGTCTTTTGCTTTCTAGGAGTGGTAACTGAAGAGTAGAAAGATGAGCCATGAAACTACATAATTTATTACGTATATTGATTTGACTTGAGGAAGTGGGAGAAACTGTAAGTCAGCAGAACCCAGAAGCTCTCGAAGAACACAGACTCCTGGGCTCTTTTATGCATAATTTATCTTCTTTATGTCTTCCTTCTTTTTTGTGGCTCAAAACCTCCATTGTCCTCCCTGACCTTTCTCCATGGTGCAGCTGACTAGACTATTAGAACTCTACCTCTAATTACTCTTTATTTAATTTACATGTAGATTTCTTATTATAATATCATTATCATAAAGTAACAGAATGGAGTTACCACATTCTAAACGACTCTACGCTGTAGCCTCACTCAGTGACATCCTGTTCTTGGCTCACCTTACCTACTTTTGTGATCCAAAGAATGAAAACTCTTTTTCAATTCTGCATGTTTTCTCTCCTTGTTTTGTCTCTCTGGACATAACCTAGCTCATCAGTACAGTTTCCTTTGAAATTGCTAATTTAACTCTTCCATCCCCACCACCTTCTACCATACACTAATAGACTATATTTCTTAAACTTTACTTCATATTGGAATCATCCCTGGAGGTGAGACCCAGGCTTCAGTGTTTGTTTGCAGCTCTCAAGTTTATTTAAATGGGCAACCTATGGATTTGAGAGGCAGTGGGCCAGAGGCTTGCTACTCAAAGTGTGTGCCTCAGACCAACAGGGTGAACATCACTTAGAGCTTTTTGGAAATGCAGAATCTCAGGTACCACTCCCATCCTGCTAATTCCAAATCTGCAGGGAAACGAGATCCTCAGATAATTCATAGGCACATTGATAATTAAGAAGACTAAAGACTCTCTCCAATCAGTATGTCACAATCCTTGCCATCCTCTTCAGCCAGAGATCAACAGGAATACACCTGAGTCAAACCAGGTTCAGTTTATTTAGTTAGTTACAACATGAGAAAGTGCACATCAGAAGGACCATGGGGCATCTTTGTAAGAGGGAGTTGGGAGACTGCGAGAGGCTTATTACAGGATTGGGGATTGCTTCTACCTTGCCTTCCTGATAGCACCCAATCTAGAATTTGTCTCTGCTTTCTTGAACTCTTCTAGGGGATGGGCATTTCTGGCATACACAAAACAGTATAATTTAACAGTGAGGGGTGCTGGTCAAGGAGGGGAAGAGCTCTGATATAAGTATGCTGGTATATTTACAGCATGTAACTAACAGGCAGCCACATCAAACATTGGCTTACATTAAGCTGCATAACATAGTGCTGGAAAGAGTGTTTTTGGTAGCAACAACTTGAGACATTAAACACTGCTCTTGACAATTCTTGCCCTGACTGTGAATGTTTGGGCTCCAGGGAAACCTTGCCAACCTGAGCCAGCACTGCTGAACAAGCAGGCAGGCTCACCTCCAAGAAAAGCAGAATGCAGTTTTCAGGGGCTGAGAGGAGGGAAAGTGAGAAGTTGCTAATCAATGGGTATAAAATTTCAGTCATGCAAGATAAATGTGTTCTAGAAGCCTGCTGTACGATATTATGGCCATAGTTAGCAATATTATATTGTGCACCTAAAAATCCAAGAGAGTAGATCTCATGTTAACTGTTCTTAAATGCTAAAATAATAAAAGAGATTTGGAGAGTAAAGGAGGGGTCTCTAGATAAAGAATGTTATGGAAAGAAAGTATGCCAGTGTGGGAATTTACCCTTCTCCACAAGGAAGAAGCCCCTGGATTCATTTCCCCTAAAGACCATGGTGTTTCTGAACTTAGGGTCTGAGGTCCAACTTCACCTTATAGTTGTTAAGTGAGTAAGTGGCAGTACCTATAGACAAACACCAGTGACATTAGGGAGATCCTATAGAAGACAGTCGAGTGGCAGAACTGCTCCAGAGATGACTTTGGCCATGTCCAGAGCCTCATCTCCTCCATATTTTCTGTGGGAACTAGAATTCTAGGTTTCACACAGCAGCAGATTACCTAGGGCAGGTCTGGATGTCCAGCAGCCCCCACTGGGTCTCCCAAAAGACAGAAGGGTTCCGTTTGAAAGCTTTGGGATGAGCTTTCTGCTAGGAGTGAGTCATGGGCCACACCATGGCAGCAAGTAGACCGTCAAGGTCAGAAGGTTTCACAGGCAGTGCTACTTGAGGTCTTGAGCTAATTTGCCAACATCAAATATTACATCAATCAATAAAGCTAGTCCTGACATCCTGCATCTCTGTAACTGGACATCATCCAGCAGTGGATGTGTTCCACACATGCAACCTCACCTCTCCCACAGAGGCTGACTTTCCTTCCCTTTCTACAAGGAGCAGAAGAAGTTAGAAGCTCAAGAGGAGAGGGAGGAGAGGGGAAACATTCAGAACGAGCAGCTATTACTAACAGAGAAAGATGGCTGCTTTCTGATCAGATGCAGGCAATCCCACAGCAGCCTGGTAGCGCCTCTGACTTACATCACCCCAGTATCAGTGAGATTCAGCATCAGCTTGTCATATACAGTCCACAGTGTTCTTAGTCTATCACTTAATCATTTATCAGACTAACTAACCATCAAATAATCAAGCACATCTATTTTTTTTGGATTGCCCAAACAGCTATCCATGCAATTTTTGTCAAACATCTTGCTGAAGACAAGACCCAGTATCCCAAAAGAAAGCTACAATCTCTGACTGCCGCTTCCTACTCATTGCCCTTTTCTCTGGTGGGTGCTTACAGAACACTCAAATGCTTTCTTATCAGGGACTTATACAGTGGTGATTATAGCTACGATGACTGAGTTTTGCTATACTCTGGGCACTTTCCAATTATCTCATTTTATTTACTGTCAGACCTCTAGGTGGGGACAGAGTCCCAGAAACTCTTATAGATTTTCAGCCAGGCTTGGAGACTCAGAACCAGGATCTGGGCTATAGTACCCGGTGGAAGGTGTGATCTGAGCACAAGTTGTTTTACGTGTGGCCGTTATTTCCACCATGCTTCATATTCTGGGGCTCACTCTAGACTCTTTCTGGGCGTCTGCCTCCTCTCTGTTTCCCTCACTACCTTTTTGGTTTTTTTCTCACTAGGATATTTGTGATGATATAAATGTAGTTTCATTTTTCAAATGTCTCCCATGCTCTTTCAGCTGTGTTTCCTTTTAAAGTCTTTGCAATGGACCAATTTGCTCTCCTTGAATTTTTTGAAATCTATTTTTACTGAAGTCTCTGGAACAGCTGATGACTCTCTGTGTTCTCTTTTTCTCTTTCTTCTTTAGATTAAAAATTCCCTGTTTCTAGTCTCATGGAGTGATGTGTAACATTCCCCCAAGTTATACAGTGTCAAGATTACAGACATAGAGTGTATTTTAACCTTATTATTATCTATCATTAGTTGTTATAACTTCTAAAAGATGATTTCCCCTCTGCACATGAGATCTTCCTGAAGCTGGAAGGTCCTATGAGAGATTTTAGAATGCAAGATTTTAGACTCTTGATCTGGGGGCCAGCTGCACCTAAGATCAGCTGCATAATTTGGGGAAGTCTCTTTACCTCTCTATGTCCCAGTTTCAGCATCTGCAAATGAGAGCAAAACAACCTCAACCTCAACCATGGACATAGCTAATTGGGAGCACTAAGTGAGTTATTCCATGAAAAGCATTTAAAGCAGTGCCTGGTAGAATCCAGCACACCGATGATGCATCCCATAAATGTGTGTGGATTGCCTGCCAAGTCCCAGATATTGTACTAGGTACCTGTGAGAAAACAAACAAACAAATACATGTGTATCTTAGCTAGAGTTGACAACGGCTATGAAGAATGATGGAGCAGAGAAAGGAGACAGACACCCATGCACACATTTATAGATGAGATCTATTTTAAGGAATTGGCACACACAACTGTGGAATTGTGGGGGCCGGCAAGTCTGAACTCTGTGGGGGCACACTGGAAAGTCGTGGAGAAATTGAGATTATGGTCGTACACCCAAATTTGTAGGGCAAGTTGGCAGACTCAAAACTCAGGCAGGGTTTCTATGTAACACTTTTGTGGCAGAGTTTGTTCTTCTCCGGGAAACCATAGTTTTGCTGTTAAGGCCTTCAGGCTGATTGGATGAGACTCACCTACATTATCAAGGGTAATCTTTACTTAAAAGAGGTAAACTGGTTGTCGATGTTAATCCTATCTACAAAATACCTTCATGGCAATATCTAGACTAGCTTTGTTCAAACAACTTGTCACCGAAACCTAGCAATGTTGACATATGAGTTAGCAACCACAGAAGGGTCATGTTCTCTTTTGTTAGAGGGTCATAGGTGAGCTCTCTGAGGAGGTGTCACAGGAAATGAAATGAGATCCAAATAAAGCTAAAAAAGGGAGTATGCAGATGCTGGAGACACAAAACAAGAGAGGAGCAGCCTTGAGATGGAAGATCTAAATACACATTGGCTGTCTTTTGCAAGGGTCTCCCACCTTCCTGTGCTTTGATAATAATTTTACACCATTTTTTTGAGTAAGTTACTCTATTTCTATCATTTCTCTTAAGATCTTTAGATTTATACTTTAACCCTTTCAGTTGGTTGAAGTATCTCATTGGAAGTATCATACAGGGGTGCCTGGTTGGTTTAGTCGGTTAAGCCCTCAACTTCGGCTCACATCACGATCTCACAGTTTGTGAGTTTGAGCCCTGTGTCAGGCTCTGTACTGACAGTTCAGAGCCTAGAGCCTGCTTCGGATTCTGTGTTTCCCTCTCTCTCTTCCCCTCCCCCACTTGTGCTCTGTCCTCTCTATCAAAAATAAATAAAAATGTTTAAAAATTATAAAAGAAAGAAAGTACCATATAAAAGGATAAAGTGACAAGTGATTACTTGTGAAGTCTAGCTTCTGAGCATCATAATGAGGCCTTCTAGTGCTGGTCACTTTGGTTTCACCACAGGAAGATTAATTTCACCCTGGAATCTTGGTACAGAATATCTATTAGTAAGATACTAATATATTAGTAAGATGATAAACAAGAAATCAAACTTGGGTGACATTTTAGAATTGTTACGATTTGTCAGGAATCCTCATAAATGCACAACACACCCCTGAGTGTCCACACATTCACACGCCCACACACCCACATACTTGTTCTTTCTCCCTGCAGTGGTCTTTTCTGTAGTCTCCAATAACCTCACGTGTTCCAAAAAGACTATTCTTGCTGCCCCCTTACTGTTTGGTTCAAAACTCATTGCAGATTTGGAAGTGTCTTCCCAAGGATAATGCCGAAGATTCGGCAAGTTTTTTTGTTGTTGCTTAAATTGAGAGAATATGTAACTTCTGTAGGATTTCTGCTGCTAAGACTGCGCTTTCTGCCCATTAGAGTTTTCTTTTATGTCTGTTCAGCCTGGCTTGCCTGTGAGGTGTTGTGGCTCTGAGGTCGGGGGACAGCTCTGCATGCTGGGAAATTCGAAAAGAGTACTGAACGGCAGTGGAGCCTTGTCTTATTCTATGTGGCATGTAACCTTTCACATTATTCTAATGAAAATGGCATTTATGATTGCAGCCTTTTGTGAACTTTCAAAAGGCAGTTGTAATAAAATTGCTGCCTGGATTTTAGATAACGTCTTTAACTTTGAATTGTGTTAATAATATGCCAGAGACAATGAGATACTGAAGCAAAGTTTTCTTTTACCACTAAGAATGCAACGTTGATATTAATGACTTATGTCCACCCTGAGTTAAAATCTGTAAAATTCTAGAAAACAGAACAAGTTTTGAAAAAAGTGAAAGGTCATATCATTGGAATTTTCTTTTTCTGGGTGAAGCTTGTAGCATAATTTTGTTTCTCCAAAGGATTGAGATGGTGCCCACAAGAACTTACCTGAACAAACTCTGAACCTTTTGAAATTATCCCTTCAATTTGAAATCACATTTTCTAAAGGATCAGAAATTTCTGCCTTGGTTACCAGGAAGTTGACATTTCTCCTGAGTCAGAAGATATGTTGAGATTTTTAAGGAAGGGCTCAGTCCCCTGATATTAGTGAGTCACAGTGACCACCCGCATAGGTTCCATGTTTGTTAACTTTGCACAGAAACATCTGTGGTAGCATTTAAGGATCAAACTGTAAGCACCTGTTGATACTGAATGTCATTTGATTATTTCGTAGTATCCTAGAAACAGAATGAAACTCACCTTTATCTTCTCTATTTTGTCAGTTTCATATTGCTTGTCAGAGCTTCCCTGAATTTTTCAATCCGGTCAATTAATTGGTCTGCCTCCAAGACTTGCTTTAGATTTGATCACAACAGTTATGCCCTCCATGATGTTTCCAGTTGTTTTGTGGTCTGCCAAGCACGCCCTAAGGATGCTTTTGTCCTAAGCTCACATAGTCCCCTTAGGAAGCTCATGCTCACAATAATTCCAAAGGCCTTTGGCACCAGAGATTCTTGGCATTCTGTGAAATAAGATGTATTTTTATGCTGTTTCTCATTAATTCTTACAGAAGTGCTGGAATGGTTTTCACTGAATATTTTGGTAAATATTGAGAGCATGTTTTTTCTCCAAGTCCTGCATTTTATGAGGAAGTTGAATAATTAGAGTGAGACCCAAAGCCTGAATCATGGCCTCTAATTTAATATTTGCAGAGAAAGTTTTATCTCTTCATTTAAACTGGTAACAGACCCATATTTCTTCTCTCTCTTTTCTCCTATGTTTGTCAAGAATGACTCTCTTCAAACTCAGCCAGGAGCACCAAGCTTCTAAAGGATATTACAGTGAGAAGGGAGGGGAGAGGTGACAGTTATCAGCTCACAATATGACAAGAGCATCCATCATGTCTGCTTTAAGGCCAGGGTCTAGGTAGAGGGAAAAAGGAATAAAGCAAATAAAAGTACGGAAGGCTTGATTGACGTCTCGGTAAGCACATGGTTGTTAACCTCTGACTGGAACCTGTTTCCTTTGCTCTCCTCACACCTGAGGTTGTCATCAGGTTTCTTCCTGGACCGGGGGCGGGGAAGTGCAAAGCTCTCCCATCAACAGCTCCTTTGTGTTCTCTTTTATTATTTTAATTTTTAATGCTTAATAAGAACTTTTTATTATCTTATCTAGCATGATGTTCCAGCATCAAATACTTACTCAGGGATATGCCATTTACCATGAGAAGAATATGCCCTTTGTTGAACTGGCCCAAGGAAAAGAAAGAGACAAATGACACAGACCTGAATTCAACCTGTGGGCTAGAGCCAAGCTCGCCTCACTGATAGCCTAAATTGAGCCATCGTAACCAACCTGCAGAATATAAGGAAGAAAAAGATGCTGTTATAAACCACTGAATTTGAGGGTGTTTAGTTACATGAAGTTATTACAACAATAGCTGACAAATACAATCACAAATTGAGAAAATATTAATGTTCTTATGACACATGTTTTAATTTTGACAAGTTGTTATCAGACTTAGTTTTTCACAAATTTGTATCTATATTGTAAGTCTTTGGAAGTCAAGAGACAATATCTATTTGAATGGTGGGCTTTAAATAAGTATTGGACATTAAATCAATGCTCAATAAAAATTTACTGACAGTGAAGTATGAAATTGTCCTACTTTCTTTTTATGAAAATTCTGCTTCTGTCAGTTTAGCTGATAATTACTAATAATTTCTTTATCTTTTCTGCAGTTACAATCTCAATTACTAGTGTAACTGAGAAAGTCACTAAACTCTATTTTGAGGCACAATCTCAAAGGGATTTGCAGGTCTGATAAGGTCTTAGCCTCTAATTAATTAGCATCCCTGTGAAACACCAAAGCTAGAGTAGAGAACTACATTGCACATTTCTTTTCTGTTGATGCTTGTTAGCCAGAAAATAGATCACCCCTCAGGTCTGACTCAGTTATTTGCCAAACTCCACTTTCCCCATTGGAGACAAATGGGCATGTTTCTTGAATGAACCACTAGCTTATAATGGCCTTCTGGAAGGTCATAATTAGAAAGCTTCAGCTGTATTAAGAAAAAAATACATGGTGTGGAAAAAGTTGAACGACTTTAATTAAAGAATGCTTTGTCATAAAAGTAGTTTTTGCTTCTCTTGAAATATTGATGTATTCTCTGTATTACACCAGCACTTATTAAAAGAAAATCAATAGTGGATATGCAAAAATAAACTTTGGTGTAATGCAAAGGGACTTATAGCAGTTATCTGTTGTGATATAAGAAGGTTGTGGGCATTGGGTAGGTTTGGGACAAGGATCAGAGGGACATTTTCAACACATATTTTTTAGATTTTTAACTTTGAATCATGTGATTTTATTCTTTCTTAAAATTTTTATATAATTTAATATAATGTTTATGACTTAGGATAGAAACTAAATTGGAGAGGGGCGCCTGGGTGGCTTAGTCGGTTAAGCATCCGACTTTCGCTTAGGTCATCTCGCAGTTCGTGGGTTCGAGCCCTGCGTCGGGCTTTGTGCTGACTGCCAGCTCAGAGCCTGGAGCCTGTTTCAGTCTGTGACTCCCTCTCTCTCTGACCCTCCCCTGCTCACGCTGTCTCTCTCTTTCTCCTAGAAATAAATAAAAAACATTAAAAAAAAAGAAACTAAATTGGGGAGCTCAAGCAGAATTTCATACCTTTACATGATTTACATAATATTATATGCTTAACATAATAGCGAGTATCTTATGACATTTAGTAAATATTATCTTAAAGTAACATTTTCAGGTGAGGTAAGATCTTGACCCTTAAAGTCTAACCTAATGTATACTTGCTGACTTTCTTCCTCATAGCTATTCCTTTATTTTAGGCAATGGCATAGTTGATGTTTAATACATTATTAGGGAAGAGAATTAGCAAGAATATAGATGATTTATATACTGATTGCATTACAAGCAATTGGTTTATCATTATCATAAAAAGGAGGAATACAGATATAAAGCCTATTTGGAATTCTGTCCACCTCTTCACATCATTGTTAAGTGGCTTATTTCCTATTGGCTTGAGGTCATCTCCATTGGTATCAATTTTTACCATTTAGTAAAAGTAAGCTTTGGGAAACTACAATTTCAGAAAACATCTTAAAATGAAAATCTTAAATTTTCAATGAGCATGCAAAATATAAGTACTTAATTCAATTTCTTGTTCTTACCATGTACAAGTATGGTTTGAACACCCAACCATATCTCTACATGGGCAAGTGCAAGGGGTGAAGGGGGATGGTTATCTCTGAGAAGGATGTATTGAGAATTAATTAGCTAATGGGTGAAAAGTGCTCTCCTTATGTGTTAACCACCATTTAAGTGCTGGAGTTATAAGAATATATACATAGGTTGGCTTTGTCAGTTAGGCATCCAGCTCTTGGTTTCAGCTCAGGTCATGATCTCACGGTTCTGTGGGATCAAGATCTGTGTGGGCTGTGCTCTGATGGCACAGAGTCTACTTGGGATTCTCTCTCTGCCTCTCCCCAGCTCATGCCCTCTCTGTCTCTCAAAATAAACTTTAAAAAATAAAAAATATATATGTATAGCTGCCTTTTGTATATTCTTTTTCATTTCTTTCTTATGATCTTGAGGATCTTTCTCCCTCATCCTTATCCAGTTAATTTTATCACTGCATTGAAGACCTGCTTGCATGAAATGTATTTTTTTAATGATTAAGAAGATTAATTAGGATGAACAGAGTATATTACTTTTCCCCCTGAGTAGGTAGAAAATGAGGTCAGCAATCGAAGTCTTGGCTGACTTCGCTTTGTGTACTGTGAACCCAAGAGGCCCTATTCTCAAACTGAGGGATCGGTCTTTTTGGCTTCTCTGGAGAAGCGTGAGGGCACATGTCGTCAATACCTCAGCTCCAGAGCGTCACTCAGCCAAAATGAGAGAACAGCTTGAAGGTTTGTCTTTCCTGTCCATTGCAGTATCCTTCTTTCCTCAGGCACTCAATTACTTAAATTACAGAATTGGCAGTGGCTTTTCAATTTTAGGAAGCTAATTGAATGTAGTCTTATAAGATGCAAGACCTGTGATGCTCTAGGCCCAGAGAAGTGGAGGAGAGGGAATTCAGTGTCTGTGTGTATGTGTGTGGAGGGGTGCGGGGTATGAGGGAGGGGGGGTGTTGTTGCTGCCTTTGACATTTCTGCTTTGGATCATTACTAAACAAGGTATGGTAGTCCACTGCTGGAGCTGGAGCCTACTTACTGATGATAGTGGTGATAATATTGAAGATAAAATAGCTGTAAATAAAGCCACAATGGAGCTTGTAGGAGTGTTTTAGCTCAGGCTACTATAACAAAATACCATAGACTGTGTGGCTTCAACAACAAACATTTATTTCTCATGGTTCTGGAAGCTGGAAGTCCCAGAGCAGGTTGCTGGCATGACTGGTTTCTGCCGAAGGCCTGCTTCTGGTGAGGGTTAAAGACTGCCTTGTGTACTCATATGACAGAAGGACAGTGAGCTAGCCTTCTGGCCTCTTCTTATACGGGCAGGGACCCTGCACGTAGGCCCCACTCTCATGACCTAGTTACCTCCCAAAGGCCCACCTTCAAATACTATCACATTGAAGTTAGGGTTTGGGGGACACTGACGTTAAGTCCAGGAAAAACAACAATGCTTTCAAAATCCCAAATAGTACTTTATAAAGACATACACACATACGCACGCACACACACACACACACACACACACACACACACTCAAATATGTATATGTCACCACATTGGATGATTTTACGGAAATGAAGACAGGAGTTCAATAATGGGGTCTTCTAGGTGGCAACTCTAGTGACTGAGATGTATGCATGTGCAGGTGTTCTAATGATAAAGTCTTCATGAGGACAGACTTCCTGTTCCCTCAGCTTGGCTAAACCTTAGACAGATTTCTTCCTGACTGTAGGCCCCCAACCTCCCTTTTCTTAGCGTATTTTCTTTAGACCAGTTGCAACTGAAAATTCTTTCCCTGCTCCTTGAAATGTATGTAAATCTTCTCCCAGCCTCTTTCCAACTTTACAACCCAGGTAGTGTCTTCCTCAGGGACCTGAGGCACCATCTCTTTGAAACGTAAACATCGAGTAAGGTAGCATCTCTATGCCCCTATCTCCTGTCTCTGTGGGAGGTAATAGCCTAACTTGGGTGGATGCCAATTAGCAAACACAGATGGTGTAATTACAGCAGAAACCATTTGCAATAACTTAACCATACTCAACCCATCCTACTGATCACCCTCACCCCTAATGCCCTCCAGTACTTTTCCACCAGCTTACCCTTGTGCTTAAAACTTTCCTGCCTTTTGATTCGGTGGTGTTAGTTCAGTTAGTTTTTATTGCCTATCGCAATAGCTTCAATAATGTCTTCCTTGTCTACTTACTTTGATCCAATGCAGTTTTTTGCTTTGAAACCCTACATGTTCTGAAATTGAAATAATAAAGTTCATAGAAATAGAAAGATAGACAATAGGCAAAGAAGACAGAAGAAGCTTTTGGGGGATTGTAGATGGACAGTGTGCCATTGTTGTATATTTACAGTATATCCACACTGGAAAATAGGTAGCAATCTACATTCTAAACATAATTCTGTTCAGAAAATAAGCTTAAATTCACTACCTGGAATATAAAACTTTATAAAAAAATACAGAGTTGTAGATGTAGATAATGTGTTGCTTCATTTCCTTAGAGTTCCTCAGGAGATACTACACATTAGAAGATGGTTTGAAAGGAAGAATTGCTAAAAACTTAAAAGTTTAGGAACAAACCATAGCCTCTCTTATTTATGACAATATATTTTCTAGATAACCACTCTCAAGTGTGCTGATACAAAAATACCATATTTGCAGCAGTGGAATGCAGATATTATAAGACATATAATTACAGAAAAACACATATCTATAATGTTGTACGGTAAGATAATTAACCTCTTAGCATCACGTCAAGATACTGTTTTAAAAAGAGATTCATAAGTAGCTGTTTTCCTTGATTTATAACTACTAAATTTATCCCATTATCATATTTTGGCATAAAATATGTAACAATGTTTTCCTTTTCCTTTTCAACGAACTGTTAGCCAACTGATATGGTTCAGGCATAGAACTAGGTTTTACAGGGAACAGAAAAAAGGAGCTAATCCATTTCTTGAGATCTATACAACATAGTAGTGGAAAGACCCATACAATTTAATAGTTTATGCCATATAGTAAATGACCTGGGAACCTATATTGGAAACTCAGATTCTATCAATCCATCATGCCTTCTTTGCCACCCTTAAAATAATGCAACCCACTCATGCAGATGTTCATAGATCTGTTGCAAGTAGCTTCATACATTCATTCATTTAGTGACTATTGAGCACCAACTATGTGCCGGGGTTGTTTACTGTGTTGGGATATAGTGGGGAGTAAAGAAGACAAAGACTCCACTATCTAGTGCAGGAGATAAATGATAAAGAAATATAAAATACATTTATAATATACACAGTTAGTGCTCTGTTCTACGAAGAATGTGTCAGAATGAGAGTGATGGGTGATGGAAGCAAGGTGGTCATGGAAGGCTGCTCCAACAAGGCCACTGAAGTATAGAGCTGGTGGAAGTGAGGGCACAAGCTGTGCAAAACTGGAAGGGAGAAGCCAAGCCCTGAGTCAGGAAGAATATGTGTTTGGAAGAACAGCAAAAAAGCCAGGGAGTCTGGGAACCATGCTCTAGAGAGCAAGGAAAGACAGGTGCAAAGCAGACTTGGAGCAGTAGTCAGGACCAACTCAAAGGCAAGGTAAGAACTTAGAATCTGACCCTAAATGTGATGAAGAGCCTTGGAGAGTTGAATGGTATGCTCTGAGCCAATGAACATTTTATAAGGATGACTAGCTGAAGAGGGAACAGATGAGAGACAGGAACCTAGTCAGGAGAAAAGTGTTGAAATCATCCAGGTACTACATGATGGTGTCTCAGATTAGCATTTCTCAACCTCCGCACTACTGACATTTGGGGCTGGCTAATTCTTTGTTGTGGGGATGTCCTGTGCATTGTGGGATATTCAGCAACATCACTGGCCTCTATTCACAGAAGCCACTAGCATCCCTGAGGTCATGACAATGAAAAATGTCTCTAGACACTGTCAAATATCCCTTTTTCGGGGGGTGGGAATCACTCCCATTTGAGAACCACTGACTTAGACTAAGATGGCAATGGTGGAGACAACGAGAAAGGTGGGATTTGGGATATACATTAAAGGCAGAATGGCCACATTTGTTGGTCAATTGAATATGGGGTGTAATGGACAGAGAGGCGTCAAGGATGATTGCAAAATTCCTTATGTAAGGAAGTTCTTTCCAGCTGAGAAGTAGACCCAAGGAGCTGATGGCTGGGGGCTGCCTGCTATTAGCTAGTGGAAAGTCCTTACTGAAGGATTCTGGACTGTACATCTCATTCTCTGCTGTCTCCAGCAGTCACCTGACCCTGCTCTGTGTTTCCAGCTACTGTGGCTTCTGATCACTACTCCCCCCCCGCCCCCCAACCAACTTTTCCCTTCTGTGACTTAGCTATGTAATTGTCTTTGATAATTTACATCTATTTGTATATGAAAAGTAGACTGGACTTCCCAAATTTGACAGTCAGGCTCAGAGACTACTTTGGGGACTTACCCTGTGGTCTTTTTGACTGGAAATAACAGTAGACAAGCCTCGCACAGCATTGGGGTGTGAATGGCCTTGGATGCTGTGCTAAGGAGTTTAAACAGAATTCTACAGAATCAGGTGAAACATTTTCAGTGGGGGATTAAACTTCTTTCTGCATTTTAGAGAGATGGCTCTGGGGGACGTGCAGGGAGCTTGTCGGCACAGGATTTACTTGTTTGTGATTTTTCACCAGGCAAGAAATGAGAGGTAAATAATGCTGTGTCATGCAAATGCCTCATAAGGGAGTCATGCCCAACCCTTCAAAATGAGTCTCTTCCATCCCGTCTTTCATTTGACCCCTGTTACACCAAATGTCTATGAGTGTCCCTAGATGTGAAGCAAAATGGCATGTATTGGATGGACAGTCCCTTAGTTTTCAATTGTTTGCCCAAACCAAAATCAGTGACTTGTGGCTTTGAGATGTCAAAATATCTGACTGTGGCAGAAGGCAGGAACATATAAATATGCTTTTATCTATAACTTGTAGATATTATAATGAAATGATGGATTAGTATATGTAATATGTTTTTAAAACTTATGATTGAAGTGTGCTTGACATACAATGTTATATTAGTTTCAGTTGTACAATATATTGATTTGACAATCCTGCATATTACTAATATTTTTCACATGAATTCACATGTGCTGTTTCTGACTCCCTCTTAGCCTGTTGTCTAGGAGTAATAATAAGTTCAGTAATATAATTTAAGTTTTATCAAATATTTCACAGGTGCCAAATACCTAGTGTATGTTATTTTCATTAATTACCACAGGAACATTTTGAAATTGGTTTTGGTTTTATCTCCAATTCAGATGAGGACATGGAGACTCAGAAGAATGAGGTCACTTTTCAAGGTCACGTGTGGGTTAGTAGCAGACCAAGATTCAAATACACCTCTACAAAATCCAGGAATACCAGATTTTAACTACCAGATTTTAACTTTTCAGAGGGGCTCTGAAATGGAATGCAAAGGAAGAGAGACTTCTGTTGGAAGGAAGAGAGCCATAGGAGGAAGAGGGGAGATTCAGTGACATTGGAGGTCACCTTCCTTGATTAACTGGATTGATGCTAAAGCCATTTACATGAAGACTGAATTGGTGGATGTGTTGGAGATGTATGCTTAGGCAAGGAAATTGGTTTATATTAAACATTTTGATTTTGTGTATCTAAATAACATAGCTTTTAAGGTCTATTTACCATTTCAGTCTTAAAAGGAGTAAAGTTTGAAATGTCTTAGAGAACTATATCCCTTCAGTATAGAGTCTGATTTCTATGCCAATGACATTTTTCAAGAAGTTATGTTTTTGACCTATGCTCATCCAAACTCAAATTATTTCATAATGGTTTCATGTTCTTGCTAAGGTGTCCATATTTCTCCCTAAAGCGCTAGATACTTATGCTCTTTCCTGATTGATGTCTTGCCTTTTATCAACCAGAGTAAGTGGGAGACAAGATGGATTGGAGCAGAGTTCATTCTCTAACTAGCTGGGGCTCTGTGAGATATAAAACTTCAATACTAAACATTGCTCCAGATGCTTCAAGTTTACTCATTTTGGAGAAACACATTATTAACACTTGCATAGGATGTCTTTGGACACGCATCAAAATATTTTAATAATTTAAAAATAAAATCCAAACATCTATCTATGCAAAACACTTTATATAAGATTTTTAAAATGAGGCTAAATATGGAAAATATTTCCATATTTGGTGAAAAAAATTTCACCAAACCCTTTAACTTTTCTCTGGTCATGCATTTTCTGATCTCTCTACTTACAGCTTCTCCATCACCCCAAATCTGTCCCCTTCACCACCACCCCCCACCCACACACACACAGACAAGCATGAATGTCTGGAATGTCCTTCTCTATTTACCTGGTGAACTAGTAATTCTTTAAGTCCTATCAAGATTATTTTCTATGTCATTTTTCTTTCCCCTGTCTTCCATGAGTTTGTAGCTTTCTCCATTTATGACTGAAAAATGCTCTGTGCACATGTCTTGTAATGTTCTGTATTTGTACTGTGATCTCTCTTAAATCTCTCACTGGACTGTGACACATCAAATATGGGTCTGTCTAACTTTCCACATTTAGCATCTCCCCAAATGCATAACATCAGCCATCTGATGGGCCAGTTGGCTGTTCGCATCTCTCTTAGGCCCTAAAAGTGGATACTCAAAGATAAAAAGCAACTTGAGCACTTGAGATCTTCATTTGATCTGTTGACTGTTTGGGCCTTGCAGTTAGTCTGAAGGGGGCCCAGTTAACAAGATACAGATCCCGGGTTCCCTAAGATGCCGTCTCCTGTCCTTCCGCATGGTGATTGCATTTACAGCTGAAAACAGTAACTGCAGTGTCATTTGGGCTTCACAATGACAGGCACAGAATGAATGTTTGAACACTGCCAGAGAAGTGCTGGAGAGCACCGTTCCAGGCAGGGAACAGATAAGGTTTACGCCTGCTTACTATGAAGGACGCAGATGGAAAGGCATAAAAAGTCCGCTGAAGCTCTGGGACCCACTGATCTTAACACCTTAATGTTGGCTGGCACTTCCTTGAAAAGGGTCAGCCTTCAGCAAAATGAGTTTTTCCCAAAATATAGTGCTTTATTTCTCCTCTTTTAATTCTATGCTGTGAAGACATATCTGGGCTTCTTGGAATATCCACTAGTTAGTACAGCAATGATTTTCGAAGTGCTCCCTTATACCACAAGGAGCAGAAACCAAAATCAGAGTTCCAAGTAGCCCCTTACAGTGCTCTGTCCTCTGTCCTGGGGGCCTGACCAGGGGAAATACAGAACCATCTTATCACACCCTTCATGACATCCAATCTATGCAGATCCTTCATTTACAATGTGCCACTTCCAGGCTTCACTATTACACATGCCATTTTCTTCTTTGCTACTACTCATGCGCTTCTATTTCTAATACTTATTTTTCAGTTTCTTTAGCCATGTCTGTACATCTGGACCCAAATAATCATCTCTTTTAATTATTTCCCCTTAATGTTTAGTTCATCCTTAGATCTGTTTCCTTTTATGTGCTTTTCCACTTGGTGCTTTCCTCAGGAGGCTGATGTGGGTGTACTGCTGAATTTGTAACCACTCCACCTTGTGACTGCTTGTCCAGCATCTATTTTCCATAGCAATTATTACCTTCTAGCTACATTATTAACCTATCGATTGTGTTTATATTTCATTGTTTGTGTCCCTCCGTTAGTCTACTTCTAGAGATTTTTGCCTATTGTGTTTATTGATTCATTCCACCTGGAACATAGTAAGTATGCAAAAACTGAACAGTGAATGGACTTTTTACTTCTATAGCCATTCCTCTAGCGTCAACTCTGGGACCCCACTGCCATGCCCTCTGCCAGGCAGTAGTGAGATCCTTGATGCTGCTGTTCCCTGCATTGCTGGTCTGGGGCTCACCGTACACTGACCAGGGATCTCAGTAAATGGCTTCTGCTATTGCATCTTTTCTTCAAGCTTGAGATGTCATGTCATAGTAGTCGAGAATTAGGCAGTGTTTATAATTATAAAATTTCATGGCTCGGAGTGGAAAGGCCTTAAGCCATCTTACACTGGCAAATACAGAAGAGGAGAAAGCTCAGAAACAATGGATTAGGAACCAGTGCAATCCCTTGTGAAATATAACATTTTATGCACAAGGACATTACTGTAGGAATTAATGTAGAATATCTTTTGGGGGGAAACTATATTTTCTGGATGCTAGTTTTCATTAAACCAAAAGTTGATAGATTAAAAGGAAGCTCATGGCCCACTCAGGAGTCACTTTTATTTTTATTATTTTTTTTAAAGCAGAGTTAATTTTTTTCTTTTTAATGTTTTATTTATTTCTGAGAGAGAGAGAGACAGCATGAGCAGAGGAGGGTCAGAGAGAGAGGGAGATATAGAATCTGAAGCAGGCTCCAGGTTCTGAGCTAGCTGTCAGTACAGAGCCTGACATGGGGGTGGGACCCAGGAACTGTGAGATCATGACCTGAGCCGAAGTCAGACGCTTAACTGACTGAGCCACGCAGGGACCCCCAGGAGTCACTTTTAAAAAAATGTTTATTTATTTATGAGAAACAGAGAAAGAGCATGAGCAGGGGAGGAGCAGAGAGAGAGGGAGACACAGAATCCAAAGCAGCCTCCAGGCTCTGAGCTGTCAGCACGGAGCCCAGAGCGCTGCTTGAACCCACAAACCGTGAGATCATGACCTGAGTCAAAGTCGGATGCCCAACCAACAGAGCCACTGAGGCCCCCAGGAGTCACTTTATACCCACCTTTCTCAAGAACTTGTTCCTTTGAAAATTAATGTAATTATTTCCTACTTGGTGGGGTCAGTTTTCTCGATTTTTGACCTCATCTCATTAAGAGGTTTGCCATATTCGAATCTGTTAAATCCCAAAATGGAACTCAACCTGTAAAGGTTACAGGTCAATAGAGCAAATTTATGGATCACCTGCTACATTCCAGGCACTGTACTGAACGCTAGGGTTCCAAGATGAACAGAACATAAGTTATGTGTGGTATCAGTCAACGACTGAGCATGTCTTTGGTATAAATACACACACATAGGCAAGTACATAGATATGTATGTAAATCTGTGTGCAAATGTAATATAATGAAATGCTTAAGTTTCCCTCTCTATTCAAACGTTATCCTTGGGCAACAACTTCTGGGATTTTTGAGCTTACAAAGCATAACCACATGGTTCGGCCAGCTTTCTTGCAGAGGAAAGTACCTTGGGAAACATGCTGTTAATTGCTTTCAGTAAAATCCTTGTTTTGGGAAGTGAATTTTTGGGTTATCTGAGTTACTTTAATACAGTGTTCTCTTCATTTAAAAATGACATCTTTAAGATTTAGTCACAAAAGTGACTTTTTGTGCAAAACAAAATGACATGATTCCTTTACCATGGCATTAGCAGCAAATGTAATCAGTGGGCTGGGTTCATGGGTCCCTGTGTGTGAAGTGCTGTATTTCACAAGGGATTGCACTGATTCCTAATCCGTTGTTTTTTTGTTTTTTGTTTTGTTTTGTTTTGTTTTGTTTTGTTTGTTTTTTTGTCATTGCAGGATGGCTTAGTTCCTTTCCACTCTGAGCCATGCAATTTTATATAATTATAAACACTGCCTAAACCTCGATTACTGTGACATGAACTCTCAGGCTTGAAGACAAGATGCATTTATATCGGCATGTTAACATTATTATTGAAAGCAGAAGCAGTTCCAATGTTATTCCTCTTGCACACAAGGAAATAACTCTTTCCTCTTTTCATTCGACTTCATGCTCTGAGCAACCATATTTCAACTTCTTCCTTGCTTCCCAGAAATTCTGCATCATTCCTTAAGATTGTTTAGCCATTTTGAGAGAATAAATGTGAAAAACATGGTGAAACCCCTCTCCCCCTTTGAGTTTGTTTTCCACACTATCTGCCGAGTTGATTGCTTAAAAAGGCACATCTTTTTCTGGCTCCACGTCTCTCAGGAGCTAGAGTTTCTAATGTAGAACTCCACGGGGAGAGATAAAAAGGGTTTCTTCTCGTGCCCAAGCCACCCTTTGCTGTGACTGGTAAGTCTTGTGGTACGAGGCTCTTATGGATGTGGAGAAGAGACACTGTCTGCAGCCTCACCTGCCAGGGGCCCTGCTTCGTGTCCCAAAGAGGAAGAGGTTTCTATGTGTCTGTTCTTGACACTCTGTGACCTAAGGAATTTCCCTCCAAAGTGACATAGAGAGACCAGGAGACTTCGGGGCTTAGAATGCAAAATCAGGACATGAAGTTGTGGGTCCTGGGCCAGGCACTTTAAAAAACACATACTCTTCAACTCTTATACAGATGTGCTATATATGGGTGGTTAAAAGTCAAAAGGTGGTTGAATCAATAGCTTGTAGGCCCTAGGGGGTTTACATTGTTAGGTATCTTAGCGCGACCTTCTAAAAGAAAATACCACAGACTATGTGGCTTGAACGATACACATTTGTTTCTCATGGTTCTGGGCAGAGAAGTCCAAGACCAAAGTGCTTCCACATTCTGTTCCTGGCAAGGACCCTCTTCCTAGCTTGCAAACAGCCTGTATTCTTGCTGTGTCCTCATAGGATGGAGAGAGAGCTGTGCCCTCTGGATTCTCTTCTTCTTCTAAGAACACTAATCCCATTATGGGGGCTCCATCATCATGACTCATGACCTCATCTAACCCAGTGACCTCCCAAAGACCCCACCTCCAAATACTATCACATTAGGGGTTAGGTGAAGACTTCGAATTATGCCTTTTTTTTTTTTTTTTTTTTTTTGAGAGAGGACATAAACTTCTCTATGGTTAGATTTGGGTTAGTAGAGAGTGTGGGCTACAAGTTAAGAGGTAGTGATTGGTGTGTGGGGATTATTGAAATTAAGATTAACTATAAGGAATGACTATGGAATAAGTGGCAAAGCTAGAGTTAAAGGGAAGACCTTCGGAGGAGAGGAACTCAAGGAATTGAGAGTTTAGGCTGTTGAAAGGATGACCAATGTGGGTTTGAAGTTATTATAGGAAAGCATAGGGAAAGAATGACAGTAGCTGGAAGCTAACCTCTTCTAGAAAGAAAGAAGTAGACTCCTGTGGGTGTGGAAGGTGACTGCAACAGACAGGGGAAGGGTCTGATGAAATCACTGAATGGTGGAGTCCAATGGGGTAGGAGGGAGAATATTCTGGAAATAATCATGAGGCACAAGAGGGACATTCACTCCAGCTCCAGATTCCACAGCACACAGAGAGTGGGAGAGAGTCCCCACTGGGGAGGGCTAGGAGGAAATCAGTGTCCTTAGGGGGAACCATCTTCAGGAAAATTAAGAATGTAATAAGGACTTTCAGAGAAGATGTTGAGCTTAAGATAGAGGGTTTGTGGTTGACCTAGAATTTCAGGGGCAGAGTAAACAAAAAAGGTTTCGGGAAATGGAGGGTGGGAGGTGAGATAGAAAAAAGGCAGCTTATGGAAGCAGATGAAGATTTGCTTTCAAGAAATGAAGAATGACCTTGGTGTCAGGGGTCTTTTGTGGCAATTGGTATGAGCAGGGATAAAGCACAAATTAGATTAGTCCAGTTGGTACAAGGTACAGAGGGACGGAGGTGCTGTAGGGGTTGAGCAGAGGGGGACCTGCAGAGGCAATTTGACAGAAGTAGGGAGAGTTCTGTCTTTCCATTGGAGTGTGCGCTTTGTGCTCTTAGATTTAGTTCAATGGTAGTCTGTAGGATTGGCCTTCCTCTTAGTGCATGGAACTCCCCTGACTCCTTCACAGTGCCTTACATATCCTAAGTGCTTAACAAATATTGTTGAGTGAGTTAAAAGGACCAGGAGTGAGAATGATATGGGTAAAAGTCAAGCCAATTTCAGGAATTAATGATAAAGTATATATAGTTCAGTTCCACTGGGATCGGAATCAATAGTCTTATTTTCACAAAGGAAAGGGTAGTCAAAAAATGTCCATTTCAAGGCATCAAAGGAGAAAGCAAAAGTAAATTTTGTCCAAAAGAAGTATAAAGCAGAGGCTTGAGGGTTTTTTTTTTTTATAACCATGTTATAGTTTTGTGAGATACACTTTTTAAAAAGATTTTTCTTTTTGCTTTTGTTTTTTTGACCAAGGCTAGATGAAGAACAACTGACCTAAATGAAAAGCAAAACTCTCCTATATCCAACAGTAGAAGCTCTGGAAGAAGGGAGAGACATGGAAGAAGGGAAAGTTGTGGCAATGCACAGATCTCTATACCTCTTAACACATCATTAAAATGAATGTCTCTTGGTGTGGAATTTTTCCAGACAAATGACGAGTTTCCTTTGGCTTCACATGTCTTCCTAGAAACTAGTAGTTTTCTTGTGATTTTTTTTTCAGTCTTTTAGCTGTCTTTGCAATGAATTTCTAACAGCAGAGCATCTGTTAACAGAAAGTGTTTCTTGATGGTCCCCTGAATCAGAGAGCAAATGGTTCTATACAGACATTAGCTCTGTCCTCAGTTAAGAACAGTGTATTTTGAAGGGTTTGAAGAAGGTTTGGGGATTAAGAAACCCTGTCTGCACTTGGCTTCCCTCTCCCCAGCTCCTCTGGAACTTTGTTCAAAGTGGTCCAGAGAAGTTAATTAGCTTCTCTTGGCCACAGTCAATTGTACTCTACACTCATTTCAAGAATGCATTAAGCTAGAAGGGTTGGTGATTATGTACGTACATGAACTTAAGGCCCTTAAAGATGTGGTTGTGTGGGCAGGTGGTAGTCACTGAGTTTCAGAAGAGAGACAAGTTTAAAGGTAACACTTTAGCCTTGGGTTCTTTACCTCCATCCTCAAAGCTCCCTACCTTTTAAACCTGCAGGGGGAGCCATATCTGCTCACATTTGTGTTTGTCTCCTTGTTGGGAGAAAGGTCTTGACACACTAAGGGAAATTATCATGTATACTTGATTTATCAGTCATATACTTGATGACTTTTTTCTACTTAAAGAAACAAGAAAGGGGTGCCTGGGTGGCTCAGTTCGTTAAGCGTCCAACTTGCACTGAGGTCACTATCTCATGGTTCATGGGTTCAAACCCCACGTTGGGCTCTGTGGTGATAGTTCAGAACCTGGAGCCTGCTTCAGATTCTGTCTCTCCCTCTCTCTCTGTCCCTCTCCTGCTCATAATCTGCCCCCTCTCTCTCTGACCCTCCCCCACTCTCACTCTGTCTGTCTCAAAAATAAATAATAAACATTAAAAAAAGTTAAAGAAACAGGAAGAATGGTTGAAAGGTGATTTTAAATATACCAAATTATAATCACCCATATATGAAGGGAAATTTGTTGTATTCATAACTTTGCTGAGGGTAGTTTCCTGTAAACTGGATTAATTCTGAAATAAAGTAAAACTTTCTGAAAAACAGCTAACAAACTTAAAACTTTTTGTGTGTTTTAATATGACAAAAAGTTTCATGATTTACTTCATAATCTTTTAAAACCTTTTTTGAAGCACATATGAAAAAATTAAATTAGTGAAGTATATTTGCTATGAAATGACTCATGAGAATTAGAGCATTTCCTTAAACACTAATGAATACAGATACTACATGAGTTAGAGTAGCTATTATTCTCCTATATCTGATTATTATATTGACCATGGAAATAGAATTGATTCCCTCCACGTCATATCTATCTATCTATCTATCTATCTATCTATCTATCTATCTATCTATTCAAACTTTTAAGGATATTTTTAAATTTTGCAATTGCTTTTCTAGTGCTAATGTTATCCAGAATAACAGCTTCTACCTAAACTGATGAAGGGGAATTTGGCCAAGAAAGTTGACGGCATGGGGTGCTGGTCTCGACTTTTCAGTGATCCTGGAAAAGGAAAGTAACATCAGTGTGCTTCAGATTCTTCATTTCTTTAAAATTAGGGCTACTAATACTGTCTTTCAGAATGTGATTAATATTGCCAACTTTCCCCAGAATAATTGGGAGGATTTGATTAATAAGTCCAAAAGAGGTTTTTGAGGGAAGAGACTCACTCTGTGCTCCCAGAAGTCTCTTGTGAGAGTGCTGAGGTTACCCTGGGCACATGGATATGATACAGAAGACTCATCTGGGCCTGCCCTTCCACAACCCTTTTCCAGATCTTGGATACTCTTAAACACATGATTTCTTTTTATTTTTCCTTCAAGAACTGATAGTGTTAGCCTGACCATTTGAACCCTGCAACTCTCTGAATTCCCACTTTCCATAGCTCCCTGATAAGAACTTCCCATATAAATGTCACTGTAACTTTTTTTGAGTCACTTCTCAGAGCCCATGAAAGAGATATAGGAGAAGGAACACGGCATATGTGAGTGATTAGGGAAGACTGAATTGTTATGCCATCTTTTGTTTGGATTTTCCAGTTACTGATAGTTTATCAGTGCCTATTTTTTATTCAGCAGCATCCTAGCTGTCCCATGAGATCTAAAGAGTTTTAAAACATGGCCTGTTCCCCATGAACTTTCCACCTATTTGGAACCATAAGGCTATTCACTGAGCTATTATATTAATTGTTAAGCTATTTACATATGTTTATAAAGAGTAGGGCAGCCCCGTACCTCAGCTAATGCTCACCAATCCTGTGAAGAAGGCATTATTTTGCAGATGTTGAAACTGAAGCTGAGACATTGAGGGCTTTCCTGTACTGTCAGTCAGGTAGTAAATGGAAAGGTGGAGGTAGGGCACCTGTTTCTATGGCTAAACTTATTCTCTTTCCATTTGTAATAACATTACTGGTAATTTTTCAGGACAAAATGCTATTTCCCTTCTCGTGGAGATCTACATGAATTCCTGAAGATATTACTGACCACTCAAGCATCCCATCAAATGGCAAAATGTTTCTTTCCAAGGTAACTTAATTATCAGAACAGTGGAGACATTAATACATTCTTAGGAATCTCCGACATCAGTAACCAGTTCCTCAGTTTTTTAAGTGACCACAGTAGAGTAGTAAGTCTGAACTTGAGTTCCGAAGACCTGAATGCTTCAGAATGGAAAGTCTGAGGAGCCGCCACAGATGGCGCAGAAACTTCTACACACTCAGAATTATGCCCCCAGTGGGTACCATCGTTTCTTTTCTAGAGAAGCTGAATGAACTCCCCAAACAGAGAAGACTCAAGACTCTACCACAGGGGTAGTCTTCCTGATGAAGACATGGATCAAGAGATCAGGAGAGTGTAGAGTCTGGATGGATGAAAGGAAGGAAAAGACAGATTACTCTGATTTATACTTTACAGTGACACCATAGGACACAGCTGGGGGCAAGAGTTGCCTGTTGTGGAACCTGAAGGGATTGACCAGACTTCACATTGTGCGGCTTCTGGGGAAAAGTGAACAAATGGATCTCCGTCTCTGGGACCACAGCTGCTCCTCCAGTTACAGGAAAACCCAGGGAGACATTGTACACCTGTAAACTAAGGATAATTACATTTTGATTGTTGTTACTATTAATTGTAACTTATGTTTAAAGCACTTCATGGTTCATAATAAATAGTAACTCGTTATGAGAAAGCATTTCCTACAAGTAATTTGAAGTTTATTGGAAATTTACCAGGTGTTAATAGCTGTAAAAAGACATCTCTTATAATTTGACCTTGAGAATCTTTAACTGTGACCGATTAAGTACGCCAGGTGCAGCTATATGATGCCTTTTGAGGCTGAGAATGCCCTGTAGTTCTGCTGCATTTAGGTATTACACACTGATTTTTCTACACTATATACATTTTCAGCTCTATGTAATGTGTGTTTTTTCTTCATTGTCTTGGCTTTGAATAATTTGTACCCCTGAGGCAGTTCATGCCACTCTGATTGTTCCATAATTAGGTTTTACCATCAAGGGTTACACAGCACATTTTGTGCCATAGCATCCTGGTACAACAACTATACTCCCATAGTAAGTCCAACTGAAATCTAATAATTGGGTGCTTAATTATTGTTTGGAAAACCATATCATAATTCTTTAAGAAATGAACATTCCATGAAAATACTGCAGTTATTAGAAAAACAATACATTTACAGAAAATTATACAGAAAGGGGAACATGCTTAAAATGAACTACTAATGCAGATTACTCTGTCATGAATTGCTGTTTCATACAGTTTACTCTTCTCCAGCTCACTCCCCAGTTTGAGAGCACCAGTTTGCTTTGCGTTTTCAGATTTCTTGTCAAATTCTTCTGCATGCCCAAATAATATTTTGGTGTTCTAGATCATTCCATCCCCGGAGGAAAACGTGAAATTTTCCTGATTGTAGATTATTTATAGAAAGATTTCTATTTTTTTCCTTTAGATTATTTGTTTACAACTCCTCTATCCTTGCCAAGTCACAAAACATAAAGGGAAAAATAATTTCACTGCATAAGACCAATTTTTCCACTGTACCCATGACCTGTGGCTGGTTTTCTTTTCTGTTTCTTTCCTCTCTTTTATCATTTTCCTTCCTTATTTCTGTTCTTTTTTATTCCCTCAGGTCCTCATGCACAAGAGCTTTGAGCCCATTTGAACCAAAACTTAAGTCATTCAAACAATTGCCAATACCTCTGTCCTAAATGTATCATTATTCTTTACCCCGCTCCAAGTTATCAATTGTACAACTTTACTTGCATAGAGTGTAACAAAAAATAATCTTTAAGCCATACAAAGTTTCTTTTCTTCATTAAAAAACCCTAAGTTATCAATGTAAATAATGTTTATCTCAGGTGAAGAATTCAAATGAAGCCCATCTTTCACTTGGAGAACAAAATTTTATGGATGGAGATTCATCTCCCTGAGATTGAAAGATGGGGAGAGAGCATAGAGAAGTGACTTATTTAGTGCTTGAAAATTTCGAGAGCAAGTCTAGATAATGTGAAACTCAGCTTGTGATCTCTCTCTCTTTTTTTTTTTGTGATCTATTTTAATAAGACTTCTGAAGCATAACAATATAGTAAATGGTGATAAGTATCAGTTACATGGTTACATAATGATGGTAAGCATTAGTTACCGGAAGGCTAGACACACTGGATAGGATACACATGGGGAATCAAGGGGAAGAGAAGAGCAATAGATAAAGGCTGGATTTAGTCTTGAGTGGAGAAGACTGGATCTGTGATCTAACCATCTTATGAGAAACTTAGAAGCTAACTTAGAAGTCATAATTCAGTCAGCAAATACATTGATGTTATTGTATGTCTTTTATTGCTTTTCTTTTTCAGGATAAGTCATTCTTCACACTCTCAAAAGTCATACATCTAGTTGAAAAAATATCTAATATACACAAATTGATTAGAGGGGCCCTTGATTTAGTTACTTAATTCCTCTGACCTTCTGCTTTCTTGTCTGGGAAGTAGGAATGACAATAACCTTATCCTAACCCTAACCCTAACCCTGATGGTGACCCTGACCCTGACCCTGACCCTAACCCTGACTCATTTAGGAAGTGTTGCTCATAATGACTTTATATGCCCCTGAATTCTTCTATATTGTATTTCATTCGATACTGAGTAGTGTATGTAAGACGATCCCTGCAAAATTCAGTATTAACCATGAATATCACACTTAATTCTGTGCCTACATACCACAGGTACTCAGCAATGTTTTTGTCCACTGAAAAAATAAAATTTGCCCATTTGCAGGATAAAAGTAGCATCTACGAATGCTTTGATATTTTCAACTATGCCCAGTAGTATTATCTATATTTATGAACAACAGTGAGATTGTTTAATTAATGTACTGACTGAATATGAATGCTCACAGTCTGTCAGTAGAACTTTGTACTGTTTATTTGATACATACATGTGTAACTATTATAATTTCCTGATTATAGGAACTCTTATTTTTCATGAATGTTGCAAGGCCAGTCTAAGTCTACCATGGAGAAAGCTGTTTGGAGAGGCAGACAAAGGGTCTGGTTTCCCTAGCAACTGCAAACTCTGCCTTCACAACCCTCCTTCAATGTAGCTTACATATCTGCATGTTTTCTCCTCTTATTTTTTAAGTGGGAATGAAGTTTGAGAAGACTGGCTGCCAAAAATAGATAATAGCACAAATCAGAAGGCCATTTATATAAGTAATTGGAATGTTCTTGCATTCTCTATTCCATGTTCTCAGATTTGAATACTCAATGGTCAAATAGCACTTATCTCTAATTATTTTTAGTAACTTTGTGAATTAAAAAAATAAAACCCATGTATTTCTGGAATTTGGTTAATTAGAAAGATAAGCATTACTTTTCTGATCAACTGTTTAGAAATACATAATTGTCTGTGTACAGATAGATAGGTATATAATCATCATACCACATTTGAAGTATTCTTTTGCATTGTTAGCTTTTTAAAATGTCTTGTGTTTGGACAGAAACAATTAGAGGGTAGCCTAGGTGATGGTGGGATTCACTGTTAACTTAAAAAGTATTTGGAATGCCTGTGTTTAGAGACTGCATCAAGACTTATATCCCAAGTTAAAAAAAAAAAAAAAAAAGCAGTCTGTGCTTACTGAATATAATATACTAAGACTTAGCACTTGGATCGATCCTTCACCTTGGGCAAAACAATTAAACACTAAAGTTCTGGTATAATCCTGGAGACATGTTGTATGAGGTACATGATGGCGATCTTAAAGATGGTTTTCAGCAACTGTCATCCTTTGTCCCTGCATTGCCTCTTACACTTTGCTTATCTAACCTTGTTACCAGCGCTAGGAGACGCACATTCAACATGCTGGCTAAGAGAAAGAACATCATGGTATCATGGCATCACGTGCGTTGGTTTGCTGAGTTTCTTAAATGAAAGTAAGTTATCCTGAAGAATCAGCATATAAACACGTAGTAGTTCAAAGTCTTCCTTTTAAGCAAGGGCATTTTAAAAATCTAAGGCTTAAGTAAGTGGCCCTGAGTCAGGAAGCTTTCATCCCACTTAGATCATATGAGATCAGGAAAACCGGATGCCCAGGCTCAAAATTCTTTCCTTAGCCACAATATTTTTTTTAAAGAGAACCTGAGATGAATAACAGAACCTATTTTATATCCTTAATGGTTTGTTGTGCTTGGATCTATGTGACACAGTGGTTTCAGTTCTTCCCAACTGATTGTCACTTCACAGAGTCCTGATGAGAAGATCTTCCAGCTATTCCTATCTAGATTGAATGGCCACAAGAAGGGACAAATAATTAGGAACCAGAGGCCTCAGGATAGACAAATAGTTAAGTAGCTCCTTATCTGGAATCACCAACCAGGTTTTTCCTTTTTCTGGGTGTTTTGACCCAAGATATGTTACAAATAAATATTGTGGTTTTCAAGAGATTGAGCTAGAATGCGAAAATGCATACGCATAGTTAAGGCAGGAATCAGATGTAAATTGCTTATCAACATGATGCCCTGTTCTTTTCTACTTCTCTGAAATCCATTTCAGTTACATGAATAGGAGTCCAAGGGCTGTATGACTGATCTTGTCCAATTGTCCAAAGAAATTAACTGAATTGAAATAGACTAACCTAAAAATATAAGTATGCTTTTAGTTGATGATTTTATAAAGTGTACACAGTCACACAAAATAGTCATGTTTACCATCTTTACTTTAAAAAAAAAATCTTTCTGTTAATGAAGCAACCAAATCTTGAGTTTTCTCTTCAAAGATGAATGAGAGCAAAAATGTCATAAACCTTCCCAAATCTCATCTCAGTGTGATGAGAGTTCCTGGTAGATTGAGTACACTGTGTACATAAAGCCACTTCCACATATGCACATGACCGCATTAGCCTGATCCTAATTCTGACTCAATTCTCTCTTCCAAATTCCAGGAGATATAGAAATTCCTCAGGTCTTATTTTAGATGCTGTTTCTAGACTCAAAGGCTGGAGCAACGTCTGACACAAAAATCCATGCAGACCCCACCTTAAAGCTAATTTTACACATATTTTACATTTTCCCTTAATTGACTAGAATATATTACATCTCGCAGAGGGGGCATTTGAACAGGTTCTGGGATTCATTTGCTTGTGTTTTGGTGGTTCTTTGGGGATGTCATCTTGACTATGTCTCTCTGAACATCTGTGCCTTTCCCAGATTGTCATGGTCCCTCCCTGGCATAGTCTTCATAACCCTTCTCTGTCTAGTGAGTTTCTGCTCAGTTTTCAAGTCACAGCTCAATGGTGTGTCTTCCTTGATTTCATCAACTTGGTTATTCCTTCATTTGTATTTCTTTGGCATTTACTAGAACTCTGTGAAGGATGTTTTAAGTGTTCCTAATAGGGATCGATAGGCACTGCATGTCACACTCATTTGTAAGTTCCTTGCAGACAATGACCAGAGACTACTCCCATGTACCCCTAATGTGTAGCTCAATTCTGGAAACAGGAGTTCAGTGTTAGGTTATGGGCTAAATTGTCTCTTCAAAATTTCATATATTGAAGCCCTAACCCTTGGTACCTCAGAATGTGACTGTATTCGGAGATAAGGTCATTAAAGAGATAAGGTTAAATCACATCCTTGGGATGGGCCCTAATTCAGTGTGATTAGTGTTCTTATAAGAAGAGATTAAGACACAGAAACAGCACAAGAGGTAGATCATGTGAAGACATGGGGAGAAGATAGCTATGTATAAGCCAAGGACAGAGACCCCAAAATGAAACCAACTCTGCTGACACCTTGGTCTTGGACTTCTGGACTCCAGGACTGTGAAGTAATAGATTTCTATTGTTAATCCACCCTGTCTTTAGTACTGTGTTATAGCAGTCCTACCAAACTAATATGGTGCCCATACCAATTATACACTTTTAGAATGCCATTCAAGGGATCTGCATTCCATAGCCACCTCCTTTATTCAAATATTTTCTCTCGCCTCTGCATATAATGCATTTCTGAATGAGACCTGCAGACACCCTTCATCCAGTGCCATATCTCACCTCTCTGTCTATCACTTCAGCATTTCTCCAGCTAAAAATGGCCAGGCTGGAAGTGCTTCCCCTTAAAAATACACTGTGTTTCAATATGGCTCCTTTTAATATCCCAATTTTCACTACAGGGGATATAGACCAATGGATACACTGGTTATACAGTACTTACCTTCAGTTGGATTCTTATCTTTTCTTTGAATGTCAATATCAGTTTAGCTAGGAAGAAAGTATGAGGATGCATGCGTATGTGTGCATGTGTATGTTTGTATGTGTTTGTGTGTTGATGTTTAGGAGCATGAAGCCCTAACTTATGCAGTTTTACTGCCACCTGCTTTTAGGGGAAATTTTGCTACTAATTGTTGTTTATTTTTGAAAATTTTTCATGGACTTTATTATAATTTTTAATGCGTCTCACACTGCATCTTTGAGTTGTTGTTAAATTCCTCTCTGCCCTGAGCATTTTATCACTACGATATATAGATTTTTAAAATATAGCATTATTCGTGGGGCACCAAGGTGGTTCAATTGGTTAAGCATCTGACTCTTGATTTTGGCTCAGGTCCTGATCTCACGGTTTGTGAGTTCGAGCCCTGCATTGGGTTCTGCACTGATAGTGCAGATCCTTCTTGGGATTCTTTTTCTCTCCTTCTCTCTGCCCCTCTCCTGCTGTGCTCTCTCTCTCTCTAAAAAATAAATTAAAAAATAAGTAAAATAGAGCATTACTCTTAAGTTTCTGCTCATTATAATCATTTGGTGAGCACAGAGGCCATGCCCACATAAAGTGATTGTTTTAAAATTACTGTTGGATCATCTGTCTTCAAATATTGTTAGCACACTTCTAAATGCAACCCTTGTGTTTCACTATGTGAACCCTTTCCAGATTTTTCCTTCTGCTTATTTTTGAATGCTCAACGATAATGGCATTTTCAGGAATGGCATTATAATCCTTTTTCAACTGTCTTCCTGCTATTAAATGTACAGTACACAACAAGGGTACATTCCTACAATGTGTTCTCCAGAAAGCAGCTTTGAACATGACACATCAAAGCAAAATGAGTTTGGCAATCTTAAAGCAACATCTGCTCAGGGATTTTCCCCCTCCTGCACCATGAGGGGAAAAGAAAGAGAGAAATAAATGTATACTACATGGCACATTTAAAAAAATCAAAGAAAGGTGTGTGAAAAAGTAATAAAAGACAACCGAAGAGAGGAAAAAAATACATGAAATTATATGTGAATTTTCCCCAAGGATAAATTTGTATATTATTTCTATTCTGCCTGTGGAGTGGGAAAAGAAATAAGGGCTGAATCACAATGCTTTTCTTGTTTTTCCCTGTCCTCAGTAAGGATCAATTACCATTGGGCAAATGATTTTCTCCCAATATATCTGAGAAGTCATATATTTTCATTATTCTGCACTTTGTTTCAGTGGCCCAACTGTAGAGAAAATACCACGCGTGCCCGCTGTGGTGTTCATTGCAGCAACTGCACCTGTTAGGAGAACGTTTTTGTTTATTAAAAACATTTGGCCAACATTGAGGCCATGTCCACATAAAGTGATTGTTTTTAAATTAATATTGGATCATCTGTCTTCAAATACTGTTCTCTTCCGTTTTTCTCAAATCTTGCATACACACAAAGTTTAAAAAAAAGTGATGGGATAGTAACAAGTGCTACTTGTGTTTTTCAAGTGTGTTACTTGTGTTTTTCAAGTAACACAATCCAGGAGGATGGATTTGAAAGTGGAATTGTTTTCCTAATATTCCGGGGTCCCTGTATACCCCCTTCTAATACTCAGAGCCACTTCAGGTTACTCAATGCTAACTTATTCTTGAATCTTCCTGAGACCATGTGGCTGGGCTTGTCCCAGTGTTTTGTAAGCACTGTCTGCCATTCTTTTCACTCTTCACCTTGCTCCCTCCCAACCCCTTACTCTAAAGTTGAGGGAGAAGTTGAAAAGGAAAGGGAGAGTGAAATGGTGTCAACTTTTCCTTTTTAGAGCCATTGGTAGCATAATAGAAGTACATTGATATGAGGGGGCCTCGCTGGTAGAGCATGGGACTCTTGATCTTGGGGTTGTAGGTTCGAGGCCCATGTTGGGTGTAAAAATTACTTAAAAATAAAATGTTAAAAAGAGGAATACACTGACATGGCAGAAAGAGAACAATTAGGTAGATGTGGGGTCTATCACCTCAGTATCTACTTAACATAACTACAGATACCTAGTTTCTATCCCTCCACAACTACACATTTACCAATAACTAGCCAAGGGCAACATTCTCAAAGCTTGGTTCTACCTCCTGTCTGTGTTCCTCTAATTTATCCATACTTCTGGAAAGGGATATCCCAGAAATAGAGATCTCTTCACATACCTTCTTTGAATAAAGTGTTTGATGGCTCCCCACTGCTATGGAAGAACATGAGCTTTTGAGTCAGACTTGATCCTGAATTCAAATTCTGTTGTTTACTGGTTTTAGTTAACCTAAGGAAAGCTGCTTCACATTTCGGAGCATTGGTCTTCTCAAGTGTAAAATGGGAAAATCATCCCTTCCTCTTAATTTGTGAAATTTAAAATAATGTACACTAGGTATCTAACCTAGTACAGCAAAGGCTTAGTAATAACAGCTTATGTCATCAAGTTTTTCTAATCCTTCTGACTTTGAACTCTTTTTTAAAAATTTTATTTATTTTGAGAGAGAGCAAGAGAGCAGTAAGAGGGGAGGGGCAGAGAGAGAGAGGGGAGACAGAATCCCCAGCAGGCTCTGTGCTGTCAGCAAGAGCCAGACTCAGGGCTCAATCTCATGAACCAGGAGATCATGGCCCAAGTCAAAACCAAGTGTCAGAGCTTAACTGACTGAGCTACTCAGGTGCCCCCTGACTTTGAACTCTAATCCTGATATGCGTTCTAGTCAAATCTTCTTAGAATTATTCATGCTCATTCTTTAGGAATAAACAAGTTCATAACCTCCAAAAATAACAATTCTTGCTAGTACATTTATTTTTTCTATATTTCTCTTTTGTTCCCCATCTTCTCACCTGTCCTTCACCCATACATTCAACTCATGACCTCCATTTTTCACTGGGAAAATAAGACACTTGATAAGAAAAAATATAGGACGAACATATTTCATTGAAAAAATGGAGTTTTATTAGAGTAGAACTTTTTATTTTTCCTGCCAAAGATACAAATATAATTTCCCTTATGCACAGATTTTACAGTTACCTCCTATTTTATGAAATGATTGCCTCTGAGCTTTTGGAATATAAATTTCTCCACCTGTCCTCTTTGCCTTTCCAAAGACTGACCTCCACACTGAGCCCCAGCATCCTGGTATTTTCTGGATCTTTCCCAATGATATGAAAATACACTATACCACCTCCCACTAGAAGTTCTTTGGCCTCATATACTCTTTGAGCCTTATTTCTCTGCCTTGTGTCTGAGTAGATCTGCAGAAAGGGGCTGTCTCTGCTTACCATTCTTCATTCCTCACCTATTGTTTTCTCCTCAACCTATCCTTTTCTTTATTTCATTTAAAATCTTTATTAAATGTTTATTACATATCAGCCTTTGGATATCGAGGTGAAAGTCACTATTTCTGTCCTCTAAGATCTCTTAGTTTAGAGATAAAGTAGATGGGACCATACTATAATAAATATTCTATCATGTATTGAATGGAAATGCCCACTGAATGCCAATTTATAAACTTTATACCATTTCTCACTTTTTTGGGAGATATAATAGATATGTAACATAGAGTAGACATTGAGACATGTTAAGGTGTACAGTATATTGATGTGATGTATTTATATTGCACTGATTGTCATTGTAGCATTAGCTGACACCTCTATCTCATCACATGATTATCATTTCTTCTAGTGGTGGGAATAATTAAACCCACTCTTAATTTGGCTTTCAGTGAAACCAAGCTTGCCCAGGTCATCAAAAACTTTGTTGCTTAATCTAGTGGGCACTTCTCTTTGTGGTACCTGACTTCTCACAAGCTTTAGACAGAGCTCTTTGAAATATCTCTACTCTGTTTCCATGACACCAAACTATCTTGAATTTTGAGCATCTCAAATACCTAATTACTGGCTCCTTTGCTTGCTCCTTGTCATGCCTGCTTCCTATGCTATCCTAGCTGATCATGTGTGCCTTTGCCACAAGGTTCCCTTCTCTATTCTTTTTTTATTTTATAAATTAAAAAAAATTTTTTTTTAGAGAGAGAGAGACAGAGCATGAGTTGAGGAGGGGCAGAGAGAGAGAAGGAGACACAGAATACAAAGCAGGCTCCAGACTCTGAGCTGTCAGCACAGAATCAATGCAGGGCTTAAACCCACATTGTGAGATCATGACCTGAGCAGAAGTCAGATGCTTAGCCGACTGAGCCACCCAGGCGCCTCAATTCTTTCCTGTATATAATATCCTCATCATTTCCTATGTCTTTATGTATCATGCTACCTGTGACTTCCAAATATATTTCTCCTGCCCCAAACTAGCTCCTGATCTATCTTATATACCAAGCTATCCAGGTAATTGTTTCATACCCAGTTTATCACTGAGGTCTATCATTTTCATCTTCAAGATAGGTACAGACTTTGTTCTACTCTTTCCATCTCCCCATGATTGTGCTAGTCCTTGCCTCCATCGTCTTTGACCTTCACAACTGGTTAGTCTTGTGTTGTTCTTGTTACTGCTCCTCCTGTATAATGTATTCCTTACACATCACAGCGACCAATGTCATATTTTTCCCCATCACCCCCAAAAGCTTCCTCTACTCTATTTACTTATTATTATTATTTTGTGATAAGAAAACTTAACATAAGATCTTCCCTCTTAATAAATTTTTAATTATACAATGCAGTGTTGTTAGCTATAGACACTAAGCTGTATAGTAGATCTCTAGGACTTAATTGGTCTTACATAACTGAAACTTTGTTCTCTTTAACCAATACTTGTGATATCTTAAAGTGTAATATTCAATGAATGAATTAATTAATTTAATTTTTTAAAAAAGACAGAGTGCGTGCGAAGGGGAAGAGAGCGAGAGAGAGAGAGAGAGAGAGAGAGAGAGAGAGAGAGTGAGTGAGAGAATCTCAAGCAGGATCCATGCTCAGCATGGAGACCATGGAGACCAACACGGGGCTCGATCCCACGACTAAGCCTAAATCAAGAGTCATAATCTCACTCAGCTGAGTCACCAAGGGGCCCCTAAAATGTAGTACTTTTAAAATATAAATTACATTGCAAACTGTGATCTTCCTTTGCTGGAAAGCATTCAAGGACTTCCCTTTGTTTTCGGATTAAAAGTCCACTTTTTTCCCCTATGGATTAAAAGTCCCACTACAATCTGTCTTCGGTTTCTCTCTATAACTTTGTATTATTTCATGCTCTCTTTCTCCTTAACCTGCTCTAAATATAGATCTCCTGGCCTCCCTTCAGTTCCTTATACTTGCCAGTCTGATTCCTCTCCCAAAGACTTGGTTTTGTAATGCTGCTCCAGTGGGGAATATCCTTCTCTGAGAGACGATTCTCCCTGCATTTCTGCACATCTTGTAATCAAAAGCACTGCCTATCATCTCAAGGATGTTTGTATAGCTTGGAAAATAGAAGCACTGTCTCTCTGTGCGGCACAGAGCAGATTTGTTTGCTGTCCAGTATAATAAAGACATTATACTCCTCACTGGCCAAGGAAAGTTTGTAGCACTTCATAAAAATTTGGGTTCGGTGACACCAGCCTGTTGTGTGTATAGTATCCTCCTGTGACCTTCTGCATTGCCTCCATGTGATTTGTCAGGAGTAATAACATCCTTTGTTTCTGACCCAGGTGTCTCGGATCTTCTGCCAGCATCCATCAAACCGTGGTTACCTTGCAACCTGTTAGCTTGCAAGTAGGGTAATTTCAGACTCTTCCCAGCTCTTGATAGGCTTCGACAAACAATTTAAAAAAATTACAGAAACATTATTTGTTTCTGCAAAAATATTCACTTCAGGGTTCTTTCCAAGGACGCATTTAAGTTAGGTGCAGTGTTTTATGATTTCCAATAGTTCCCAAATATTCTCCTTCTCCCTTCTTCCAAACACCACGTGTGCTCTTTTCAGGAATGCATGTCAACCTATATATTCATATGTCTAGGAAAATATGTCAAGGAAGACAATAACCTACTTTACAAAAATTGCTGCAGCCTGTAAATTAGTGTCAACAGAGTGAGAGGTTTTTCATACACTTTTCCACTGGTTTTACAGTGGTATCTGCAGAAGGCTCTGCATAACTTATTATGCATTTAGTATGATGCCAAAATAATTCACTCTATGTTTAGTAGGATCAAATAGGTTATTTTCATACATACGTGAAAATATATACATTTGTATATTTATGGTCTCAAAATTAATTATTTTGAAAGTATAATTGGCTCTTATGTATATTTTTACAGTGTGCTTTTAAAACTATAATCTGCTTTATGGTAATTTTATCTTTCACAGGCAAATAAATTATGGCTTTCATTTCTGGAATTCAAAGAAAACTTTTAAGTATATCCATAGCTAAATAAGAAGCCTGGAACAACTGAACCTCAATAAATATAGCTCTTATTACTAATCATTCCTTTGGAATTGATTTGACACAAATATTTTAACAAACATATCTATTTTTTTCCAGGCTAATGGTAAAAATGAGTTTAGAATTTAAGAAAGACAAATTTTTTCTCATCCTTTCATGTCTAACTCAAACGATACCTCTTCCCTAAAGCCCCCAACCCTCCTATATGAACAAATGACTCTGGTATCCACTAGATTTTGTTTGCTTTTATTTAATAAAGAACACAAACAAATATACACAAGTTGAAGTGTCATAAGCAAGACAGGCACTTCTTTCCATGAGTAGTGTGGCTGTTCTGTCATCACCAGGGGCTCAGGCTATTCACCAGTTACTGTTCTCAGCATGTGGATTTCTTCCTCTGTGTGACCTCATGATGCAAGATGGTTTCTGGAACTCTGTCCATTACGTTCCCATTCTGAGGATTCAGCAGGGGGGACAGAGCTCTTTTAAAGAGGCTATTTTTGGAATTCTCGTTCGACTTGCTTACATTCCATCCACAGGAGACTAGTCACTGGTGTCTTAGTCAGTTTAGGCTACTAAAACAAAAATAGCACAGCCTCGGTGGTTAAGCAACAGACACTTATTGTGGCTGGGAAGTCTAAGATGAAGGCACTGGTAGATTTGATGTCTAGTAGGACTCTCTTCCTGTTTTATAGATGGCTATCTCCTCACTGTGTGCTCACACGTTATGAGGACTGAGGGAGGTCTCTGGGTTTTTTTTTATAAGGGTACTTATCTTATTTATAGATAGAGGCTCAACTCTTATGACCTCATCACCTTCCAATATCATCACCTTGGGGGGTTAGGATTTCAATATATGAATTTTTGAGGGAGGTGTCACAAACATTTACACTATAACACATGGCTACTGTAGCTACAAAGGAGGCTGGGCAACAATTATTTTGGGGGACTATATATTCAGCTAAAATTTGGGGCTCTGTTAGTCAGAGAGGAAAAACCTATAGCTGAGTAGATAATTACCAACCTAAACTATATATTTCTTAATTCTTATGCTACCTTGCCTGATCATAATTAGCTTCCACATGAATGCCACCATCACTGGAAAACTTCCTCCAATTCTTCCAATTCCTTGGAGGAATGAATTGTGTATTATTTTTCCTACTTTCCACCATCTAGCACTGTCTTGTCCTGTAATTCATCCTCAATCAATATATACTGATTCTGATAGCATTTATTGAGCGACACAGGCTACCATACGCCATTTTTAGAAAAATCATTTTAAGTTGCCTTTAATAAGCTATATAATTCCCATAATAACAGCCTACGAGGATACTTTTTACATTTGAAACTTTATTTAAGTCAATCTCAGATGAATAATTTACTAAACACTTGAATGAATTTTGAGTGTAAGCACAGAATTGATATTCCTCAATTCCTCAATGTATCAGCTCCCTCGCAAAACATTTATCCAGCATTTTTCTTTGCTGGGTATTGTGGCAGGCCATTTGGTATACAAAGATAGGTAGCATAATCCCTACTCTCAAAGAACTCACAACCTAGCGGACACTTATTTCCTGCAGGAATATCATTGCCTATTGTGTACTTTACATATGGCACAGGTTTCATTACCTTTACATTCTGATGTGAGTAATTTTCTTTAGTAATATATTCCTCTGATTGCCACCATAGAAAAATTAATGACCTTTTGGTCAGAGAGAGAAAGAGAGGATTAACTCATGCTTTTTGAAAAAATCCATTCCAGGGAAGAACTGAGATAAATGGATATAGTTTAATTATAAAATAAAGATTTTTAAAAAGACTCATTTAGTCTATAATTTCTTCTGCAGGATTGTTAAATTTCTTTTTATCATCATGTAAGATTTCTCCCCACAGGATATTTTTTAAAGTCTAATAGAGCCTGCTTCAACATCTTGTAAGACTTTATTGAACTCTATTACCTATTTTTTCAGGTTAGTATTAACATTGCCATTGTTCCAAACTGCTTATATGACATTGTTTTTCCTGTTGAAAACAGATTTATTTATTCTGTTGCAGTGCTAAATTTATTTAGTCTCATTGTGGATTTCAGCCTATGCATATTTACTAATAACTGTGCATGGAGGTTGTCATGACAAGCCATCCAGATTCCAAGGCACTCATTTCCTTGGTTTCTAAAGTGTGGCTGCTTACCAATGGTTCACAACTGAGTCTCTATACAGTATTGTCTGCAGCAGAAGAGAATGACCTCATGGAGATTATGTGCACTCCCAAATGGAAGTTCATATGAAATGGCTTAATGATAGAAGGGCTTCAAAGGCCTGGGGCGCCTGGGTGGCTTAGTCAGTTAAGCGTCCGACTTTCACTTAGGCCATGATCTCACGGTTCGTGGGCTCGAGCCCCGCATCAGGCTCTGTGCTGCCTGCCAGCTCAGAGCCTGGAGCCTATTTCGGAGTCTGTGTCTCCCACTCTCTCTGACCCTCCCCTGCTCACGCTGTTTCTCCCTCTCTCTCCTAGAAATAAATAAAAAATATTAAAAAAAAAAAAAAGAAGAAGGGCTTCAAAGGCCTTAACCTCTGTCTTTGAATTAGGATATTTTTAAGGGCCATATCAACTCCAGAGATTTCTATGGGTTAGGCTGAGGTTTCTATTTTAACTGTTACATTGTAATGGTGTGATGGTAAAACTTATACCAGTATTGAATTGGGATGGAATGCAGTTGAACAGAGTTCAATGGTTTTGAAGATAGGAATTTGAGATCTTTAGGATAATCAGTAATAGAATAGAATGGCCATGGTGGATGCTACTGATGTATTAGAGAGAGAAAATTAAGCACTTAGGGTGGTTAATTGCCCATTTGGGCTCAAGTGTGAAATTCCCATAGACTTCTTGAGGATGTAAACATTCTCATATTCTGGAATCCAAGGGCAGAAAATGGTAGGGATCAGTCTCAGAACTGATAAAAGCTCCAGGACTCTAGGGAAGGTTAAATTCCAAACTCAGAAAGTCTACTATGCCAGTGGTAGCAAATTGATAAGGAGAGGACTCTGAGACTTGAGATGGAGACTTGGGGTGCTGATGTACCTGACAATTTTGAATTCCTAGTTTTACTTGACTGTTTTGCAACTGCAGAAGTGATTGATTCCTCCCTGTTAAAGCCTGCATTGACTGAAGATGATTCAAGAGGGTACTCCGTGTGAAAGAACATCTGTCTTTTCCATCCTTTGTCAGGGTCTACCTACACCTCCGTTCTAGCCAACAGACAAATTGCTGAGACTAAGTCACAGTATAACTCAGCAAAGCACCGATGCACCTGCTAAAGGAGAAAATAGACTCTACCTTGAACAAGGCTGTAGGACATAGACAATGTATCAGCCAGAAAAAAATGTACTGGGCTGGATGCTAAAAGGCTGGATCAAAGTAGAGGGAGGAACATAACATAAAGTTAGATAAGAGAGGATTTATTGAGGACCTTCCCATGTATAGGACTTATGGACTTGGAAAGGATACCAGGAGATGGTGCCAACATACTTTCTGGGTTAGCTGTTGAAAGCTTGGGTATAACTAAGGAGAAATGCCAGAATTCTGTGAGAGTGGAAAAAAGGAATAAAAATCTCAGATAACTGGGAATTGTAGAGTGGATATACTATGAATAACTGGAAAATCTACTAGCTATCCATGCTAGTGGGTGGCATGGGAGACACTTGGATTCCTCAAGCTATGAAGTATGTGCTGGTGGGAGGAGAACTCTTTTCCTTGTGGAGAGCTCATTGGTGACTGTACTCAGAACACCAGAGATGATGGTAGAGATGTTCTTACAGAACTGGGCTCCACAGTTAATAGCAATTGGGATGATATGATAATAGAAAATAAGAGAAGAGAGATTGGAGAACTTAACCACCAAAACCAATGTGGGGACAGTGATAATCAAAAGGACAAAGTTGATGTGGTTGTCAGGGGTCCCTGACCAACAAAGAACAATGAAGATGGTTATTAGAACAAAGAAGCTCTAAGAGTAAAATAAATGACAATTGTGTTGAAGGTCTTGATAAGACACATTTACTCCAGAGGTATGAAGATAATCCATATGACAAATAAGGGAGCTATCACATTATTCACGTTTTTAAGGGGTTCAGTTGTCTGGGGGTATACTGAAACATATGGAGTAAAAGACAGATTGTTGCATCTCATGCCTCCAACTCTAAGAGACAAAAAATCAAACAAACAAACCCAGTGACTGCTAAGGATTTATGATCTGAAGATAATGTTTTCCACATCTTAGAAACAAAAAAAGTGTTCTGCAGCCAGTCCAAGTTACAGTATCAGCAGACCTACCACTAGAGCCATACAATATGGCAAATCTTATGGTATTAGATGTATCTGTGATGGAAAAAATATGTAGGATTTAAATCAAGTAATCCTCCAGTAGTATTACCTTAGACCCAATAGATTTTTAGAGACAAGACCTTGCATTTTTCAATGGAGAGTTATACACTCTTCAAAGTTCCTGATTTGGTAGAAATAAAGCAACTGACCATGTGCATCCAAAGATTCCCATAAAAAGTTGGGATCTAGGAGACACTCTAAGTCATAAGATCATGCTGGTCTAGGAGTAAATCTTGGTAAAGTGACAGAAATACAACTTAGATAATGCACAGGCTATGACAGAAAGCAAAAATAAGGTCATTGAATAAGGATCCCAGTCCCTTATATCATCTACAACTATTGCACAGGTACTTTTCCTTTATCTCACACCTGTGGCCACAAAGAAGGTTTCTTATGACCTCTAACTGGATAAGAAAAAAGTCAGAATTCATGGATCAGTACTGTTATTTGATGCAAACCAAAAACGGACTGTTACTGCACTCTACCCTCTGTCTGATATGGTCCTGAAAATGGCAATGAAGGAAAATATTCTTAATTATGAGAACATTGTGAAGCATTATCGATAATTTACTTCATCTGGAAAAGGAAAAAGCTCAAAGGTGGAGTCTATATTGACTCAAGAGCAGTGGTGAATGGCTTCATTGTTTGTTCATGGGCTTTGATGGGTTAAAATTGGTGTGTAAAGGACAAAGTGGTCTTGTGAAGTCATGTGGACCTACCTATAGGAGTAAATATAAAATGTGAAGGTCTTAAGATTGCATGTTTATCTTCCATTGGAAAGAATTAATCTAGAAGAGGCACTTAAGAACAAGGATGGAAGAATTTGGCCACATATGCCAGGTAGCTCTAATATTGCCCACTCCAGTGGTAGCACAATTGGGACATGAACAGATTAACCATTGTGTCAGAGAAAGAAGCAGTGCATAGGCCCAACAACATAAGCTTTCACTCACCAAGTCTGATCTAATTAATTCTCTATCCAATGTCCAATTGGATGGAAACAGAGATCAGTGTTGAGCCCTTGAGAGGGCTCTGTTCTTTGAGAAGACCAATTAGCCATTTGTGACAAGTTGATTACAATGTGTTTGTCCCACCCTGGAAGGGACAGCAACTGGTATTGAATGGAGCCAATATATATATTTCAGGTATGTGTTTCGCTTTCCCACCCACAATGCCTGAGCTAGCACCACTCCCTGAGGGCTCACAGAGGATTTGATCCACTGATGCAGGATCCTGTTTAATATTACATTGGACCAAGAGATAAAACTTGAAGCAAAGGAAATGTGACAGAAGGCACATCCACTGGTTCTATTATTTGTTACACCATTCAGAAGCTGGGGTCTGGAACAGATTTTGAAAATGCAGATACCCTGTGATAATGGGGTGCTATCTTTTCTCTAGAATATAGTACCTAATGGTCAACGAAATTAGTGACAATTGTATGGTACTGTGTCCCTAACAAACAGTATACATAGTCCGAAAATCAAATGTGGAAAAAGAATTGACCAGCTTATCAATGCTCCCAATGACCCTCTTGGGGAATTTGTATGTTTCAGCAACATACCTGTAGGCTTTGTGTGGTAAAACCTCTTCTTCCTGTGGGGCAAATCTACTAGTTGGCAAAACAGGATGCCATTAAATTTTAAGCAATGCCTACTATTCATCCCTTTGAGTTTCTTGTGTCAAAGGACCAGTAGGCAAGGAAAAGTATGATCATTCTTTAAGAGTTAGTGACTTGGAATATCAAAAGTATGTAGGATTGCTGTTATATAATAAGGGCAGACAGAATATATGGTAGTCCCCCCTTATCTGCAGTTTCACTTAGTATGGTTTTAGTTACACTTGGTATGAAAGCAGATGATCCTCAGAAGGTCAATAGTAGCCTAAAGCTACATCACAATGTCTATATCATTCACCATGCTTGATATCATCACATAGGCATTCTGTTATTATTTCTATTTAGTCTCATAGCTAAAAATAGTTCACTATTCTATTTTACAGTGTGTATTCTTGTTGCAAATTAAGCATGGAGAACGTATGTTCTATAATTTTTATCTTTTACCCCATAAGTATTTCTTCTTAGTTAACAGACTAATCATATGGGAAACATTTTATCTGATTTGTGCTTTTCTGAAAAACTCTAATTTATAATGGTAGCATTATATTATCTATTAGGATTATCTATCATTTTCTAATAAATGTGGGGTTCAAGCTCCTTCAATTTTATCCTATAAGACAAATTTTTTAAATTCATGCAGAGTTATTACTCTTCTGCTTCAGTGCAGGTTTCATTAAATGCATAAATCAAACATGTCTTTTTGTAGGATAGAGCAAATCAGGATTCAAGTAAGGAAAATATTGCTTTTGGTAGGAGTGACAAGTTTCCTATCCATTGTCTTGATCAATTTTCACATATCAGAATGGCCTGATCCAATTTCCAGTTTTACACAGTACCTTTTTTATATGTCTATCTATCCATCCAATTAAAATTTATCCATGGCCCCAAAACATATGATATTGGTGACAACAAAGTTCATTAGTGATGGTAATTTATAAGAGGGAAGTATAGGAACAATTATAATTGTTCCTCGGGGGCATGTCTGTGTCAGAACGCTGAACACACATCAGAGAACACCTGATGAGAGAACCATCAATCTCAGCCTGGGTTCCATATTTGTGTGTTGGTCTTGAAGGGGTGTATTACTTTGTCAGGGCTGCCTAACAACCAACTATCACAGACTGTGTAACAGAATCAGGTGGCTCAAACAACAAAAATTTATTTTCTTACAATTCTGGAGGCTGGAAGTCTGAGATTGAGATGTTAGTAGGGTTGATTTCTTCTGAGACCTCTCTCCTTGGCTTACAGATGGCTGCCTTCTTCTTATATCCTCACATGGTTTTCCCATTATACATGTCTGTGTCCTAATCCCTTCTTTTCTTTTCCTTAGTTTATTGTCAAGTTGGTTTCCATATAACACCCAGTGCTCATCNATGTGTGCATGTGAGTGGGGGAGGGTCCAAGGGGAAGAGAGAGAATCTTACGCTGGCTCCACACCCAGTGCAGAGCCAAACACGGGGCTTGATCTCATGACAGTGAGATCATGACTTGAGCTGAAATCAAGAGTTGGACACTTAATTGCTTAACCGACTGAGCCACACAGGAACCCCTATGGTTTTTGTTTTAGATTTAAGTTTATTGTCCTTTTTAAGTTCATTTTTGCGAAGGGAGTAAGGTCTTTGCCTATACTCATCTTTTCCCATGTGGATTTCCAAGTTGTTCCAGCCCCATTCATTGAAAAGACTATTTTTGCTCCATTGAACTGCCTTTGCTCCTTTGTCAGAGATCAGTAGACTATATTTATGTGTGTACATTTCTGGGCTTTTTATTCTGTTCTACTGATCTATTTGTTCTTTCACCAATACCACGCTGTCTTGACTACTGTAATTTTGCAATAAGTTATGTCAGGTAGCATCAGTCCTCCAACTTTGTTCTTTTCCATCAATATTGTCCTGACAATGCTGGGTCTTTTGCCTCTCCATACAAACCTTGGAATCAGTTTGCTAATATACACAAAATAAATTGCTGGAATTTTGACAGGGATTGCATTGAATATCTACTTTCATTTGCAAAGGTGATTTTATCATATGTATCTGTTAGCTGTTGCTGCATAACAAATTATCAAAGTTCAGTGGCTTAAAACAATAAACATTTAATATGACTAATGTCTATAAGTCATTTGTTGATTCTTCAGGTCTAGGTCAGATTGGTTGATCTCAACCAATTTACACATGCATCTGAGGTCACCTAGAGTGTTATATGGGAGCTGGCTTGTCTAGGGTGCCCTTGAAGATATCTGATACTGGCTGGCTGCTGGCTGAGGTGCCAGGATAAGTTTATTCTCATGGTGAGAACCAAGACAGAATGCAGAATTATGCAACGTCTTTTGAGGTTTAGGCTTAGAACTACTACATCACTTTTATAACATTCTATTGGCAAAACAAGTCACAAGGCCAACCCAGATTCAAAGGGAAAACAGACTCCTTCTTAATGGAAAGAGCTATACAATCACACTGCAAAAAGTAGGATGCCATGAGGAGTAATAACTGTCAGGTGTGTGTGTGTGTGTGTGTGTGTGTACATACCATACAAGATATTTTTAAAACTATCTCAAATAATTTTTAATAAGGAGGGAAAATAAATTAAATTAAACATAGGCAAGTACATACTCTTTCTTCCACAGTGGTTCTTACTGTCATGGCGGTCTCAGAAAATCTTTCGCTGTCTCTCTGTCACTAAATTAGAACCCACTCAAATATCATCATTTATATTACCATAAAGTACTGATCATTAGATGAAATTATCTTGTTTACTTGTTTCCATATAGATTTAGTTTCCTACTAAAATATGTTTCACAAGAACAAGGATCTTCTCTGCTTGTTCACTGCTAAATCTACAGCAGTTAAAACAGAGCCTGTTATATAACAGATGTGAAAGGGAACAAATCCATATACACTTTTAGCTGTCTATGGGGCTTTTCTCCTTCCAATTTGATGCCAGGCAATAAGCCAGCTCACCCAGGCCAAGATGGCTTCAAAGGGATAGCAGGGCTTTTGAGTGATATTAACACTTTTCCTAAGGCTCTCAATATGCAGACCTTAGCCTTGAGTATGCATTCTCTTCCAGCACTGTTCCAGAGTCTGGTGATTCTTTTTTCTGAGTTTTGTTACTTAAGGAAAGTAGGTGTTTTTTATCTTCTTGTTTGAGGCTGAATTGTGTCCCTTCCACAATTCCTACCTGCTCGTACCTCAGAATGTTATTGTATTTGGAGAGACTTTTTAAAAAGAGCATTAAGGGGGCACCTGGGTGGCTCAGTCAGTTAAGTGTCCAACTTCGGCTCAGGTAATGATCTCACGATGTGAGTTCAAGCCCCATGTCAGGCTCTGTGCTGAGAGCTCAGAGCCTGGAACCTTCTTCTCTCTCTCTCTCTCTCTCTCTGACCCTCTGTAGCTCTACTCTCTCTCTCTCTCTCTCAAAAATAAATACACATTTAAAAATTTTAAAGGTCATTAAGTTAAAATGAGATTATTAGGGTGAGTCTTAATCCAAAAAAACTGGTGTCATTTTAAGAAGAGATTAAGAGAAGGGGAAAATAGGGAGAGGGAGGGAGGCAAACCATGAGAGACTCTTGCATCCTGAGAACAAACTGAGGGCTGATGGGGTGGGGGAGACGAGAAGGGAGGTGATGGGCATGGAGGAGGCACTTGTGGGGATGAGCACTGGGTGTTATATGGAAACCAACTTGAAAATAAACTATTCAAAAAGAAAAGAAATAATTGATAAGCTGGACCTAATTAAAATGAAAACTTCTGTTCTGCAAAAGACTATATCAAGAGTGTTAGAAGATAAGCCACAGATGGAAAGAAAATATTTTCGGAAGACACCTCTGATGTAGGACTGTTATTTTTTTAAAAATGCAAGGAGCTTTTTAAAAATGTTTTTATTTATTTCTGAGAGAGAGACAGCATGAGCATGGGAGAGTCAGAGAGAAAGGGAGGTACAGAATCTGAAACAGGCTCCAGGCTCTGAACTAGCTGTCAGCACAGAGCCCCATGCGGGGCTGAACCCACCAAACCATAAGATCATGACCTGAGCCAAAGTCGGAGGCTTAACCAGCTGAGACACCCAGGCGCCCCTGCAAGGAACTTTTAAAACTTGGCAACAAACAAACAAACAATTCAACTCAAAAACAGGGCAAAAACTTTAACAGACACCACACCAAAGAAAACATATAGATGGGAAATTAAGCATATAAAGATACTCCACATCATATGTCATCAGGGAAGTGCAAATTAAAACAACAAGATACCACTGTGCACCTATTAGAATGGCCAGAGTCAGAACCCTGACTGCATCGAATATTGACAAGGATGTGAGATGACAAGAACTCCCATTCACTGCTAGTGGGAATGGAAAATGGTAGAGTCCCTTTTGGAAGACGGTTTTGGAGTTTCTCATAAAACTAAACATCTTCTTATTATACTATCCAGAAATCATTTCCTTGATATTTATCCAAAGGAGTTAAAAACTTATGTCCACACAAAAACCTGTACACAGGTGTTTATACTAGTTTTATTCATATTTGTCAAAACTTGGAAACAATGAAGATGTCTTTCAGTAGGTAAGTGAATAAACTGTGGTACATCCAGAGAGTGGAACATTATTCAGTGATTCAAAAAAATCAAGCCATAAAGAGGGATAGAGGAAAGTTAAATGCATGTTACTAAGTGATCAAAGCCACCAATCTGAGAGGGCTATATACTATATTATTTCAACTATATAAATTCTGGAAAAGGCAAAACTATGAAGATAGTAAAAGTATCAGTCATCAGGGTTTGGGGAAAAGGAGGGATGAATAGGCAGAATACAGAGAAAATAGGGCAGTGTCTACACCATAATGAAAGATACATGTCATTATACATTTGTCCAATCCCGTAGATGTACAACAGGAAGAATAAACCCTAATGTAAGCTATGGACATTTTACAATCACAGTGTGTCAAGGTAGGTTTATTAGTTGTAACAAAAGTATTATTCTGGTGAGGGATGTTTACAAAGGGGAAGGTTTTGTGTGGGTCAGGGAATATATGGAAAAGTCTCTGTACTTTCTTGCAATTTTGCTGCGAATCTAAAATTGCTCCAAAAACAAACAAACAAACAAAGTCATTGAATACAAATCCCCCCATGATGAAAATAAAGATAGAAAATAAAATAAATCCAGAAACAAGTGAGAATAAAATGCAGACCATACAAAATCCATGCATTTGTTAGTGGTGAGTCAAATATTTATTTATTTTATTTCTTTAAAGTGTATTTACTTTTATTTTGAGAGAGAGAGCACACTTGCAGGGGAGGGGCAGAGAGAGAGGGAGAGAGAAAATCTCAAGCAGGCTCCATGCTGTCAGCACAGAGTCTGACTCAGGGCTCGAACCCACGAACTATGAGATCATGACCTGAGTCGAAACCAAGAGTTAGCGGCTCAACCGCCTGAGCAACCCAGTTGCCCCAATTCAAATATTTAGTTCTGAGCTTTACAACAATGGTTGGGAAGAGGACCAGGCCATCTGTTATATGATACATAATATTCACAAGGTAGCAGTAAGCCAATTACAAACTATGCTTTTAATATTTCTAATACAGATCTGAGTGCAATTATTCTGCATTGTAAATTGAGGAGGAAATGAAGTAAAATGCAACTCTGTTATTTTTTCTTTTATTTATTAAGATTTTTTTTAGTTTTTATTTAAATTCTAGTTAACATACAATGTCAAAGTTTCAGGTGTAGAATTTAGTGATCCCACATTTCCACACACTTGGTGCTCATCACCATCAGGGCACTTCTTACTCCCCTTCACCAATTTAACCCATGGCCCACCCCACCCCTCTGGTAATCATCAGTTTGTTCTCTATAGTTTGGTCCTCTCTCTCTCATATTTTCCCCTATGATCATTTGTTTTGTTTCTTAAATTCCACATACAGTAAAACCTTGGTTTAGGAGAAATTAGTTCTGAAAACAAGCTTGTAATCCACTAAAAAAAAATTTTTTTTAATTTATTTTTGAGAGAGAGAGATAGAGACAGCATGAGCACGGAAGGGTCAGAGAGAGAGGGAGACACAGAATCTGAAGCAGGCTCCAGGCTCTGAGCTAGCTATCAGCATAAAGCCTGACGTGGGGCTTGAACCCACGAACTGTGAGATCATGACCTGAAGTCAGACTCTCAACCGACTGAGCCACCCAGGTGCCCCCTCAAGCTTGTAATTCAAAGCTCTCATACGTCAAAGTGAATTTTAAGAACCATTGGCTCAGTTGTGATCATGTGACATTTGGCAGCATCTGCTACTCATATTGCAAGACATTGCTCATTTATCAAGTTAAAATTTATTAGAAATGTTTTCTCGTCTTGTGGAACACTTGCAGAACAAGTTACTTGCAATTCAAGGTTTTACTGTGTAAGTGAAATCATATGGTATTTGTCTTTCTTGCACTTACTTCACTTAGCATACTACACTCTAGTTCCATCCATGTTGTTGCAAATGGCAAGATTTTATTCTTTTGGACCACCAAGCATATACTGTGTATATATACCACATTTTCTTTTTTTTTTTTTTAAATTTTTTAATGTTTTATTTATTTCTAGGAGAGAGAGAGAGACAGCATGAGCAGGGGAGGGTCACAGAGAGAGGGAGTCACAGACTCGGAAACAGGCTCCAGGCTCTGAGCTGGCAGTCAGCACAGAGCCCGACGCGGGGCTCGAACCCACAAACCGCGAGATCATGACCGAAGCGAAAGTCGGACGCTTAACCGACTAAGCCACCCAGGAGCCCCTATACCACGTTTTCTTTATCCATTCACTAGTCTATGGACATTTGGGCTCTTTCCATACTTTGACGATTGTTGACAGTGCTGCTATAAACATTGGGGTGCATGTGCCCTATTGAAACAGCATACCTGTATCTCCTGGATAAATACCTAGGAGTACAATTGCAGGGTTGTAGGGTAGTTCTATTTTTAATTTTTTGAGGAACTTCCATATTTTTCTCCAGAATGGCTGCACCAGTTTGCATTCCCAGCAAAGGATTCTCCACATCCTTGTCAACATTTATTGTTTCTTGCACTCTTGATTTTAGCTATTCTGATAGGTGTGAGGTGATATCTCTTTGGATTTTAATCATAGTCTCTTTTCAATTTTTCCAGAGGTTTTGATTATTCCACAGCATTTTCTACTGCTACTTTACACTCTAAACTTTTATACCTCTTTTATCATTTTTTTTCCATATTATTTTTCTTGCCTTTCCTTATTTCCTTCTATTTCCTCTCATTAGTAAAGAGCCAAAAAGTTTAGAAAGCAACTTCAGAACGGGAAGGTATTTGGTCAGGATTAATAGGCGACAATAATTCTAATTCTAATTTAATCCTTCTCCAAAATGTATTTACATTTTCATGCCATTCATCATATAAAATGTTTCAGTAGTTAATGAACTTCACTATTTCATGGATTTATCATATATAATACCAATTAGAATTAATATATTACTTATTAATCAGTACATATACCAAGAGAAGTGTTTGTATCATAGCAGTTATTTACCAGCATATATCACCAGCATATTTTCAAAAATTTTTGAATATGTGCTAACAAGTGTCACTCTGCTTCATGGATTCTCATGGGAAAATCATCACATTTTTCCTCAAAAAACTTACTGAAATTTTAGCTTCAGCAGTCAGCTCTTCATTGAAAATTGTTTTTTAAAAATATATGCTTACCAAATGCCAATACTGGCTACAACCAGATAGGAGAGGGTGGCCAGAGTCGTAGTTGCTAGAACATGAAGACAAATTAGCTGTTATTTTGCCAATAACATAAATTGCTATTGGCTATGTTGATGTCTCTATTCCCATCTATTGGTCTTGGGGAAATAAGGTGTTAAAAACACCCTGAGGACCTGAGAGGAGGCAGCTGGTCTGAAAATTACACATGAACAAATCTAATATAAATTTTAGTGACATGGAAGAGTCTCAGAATTCCACTGTGGAGTGAGGACTTGAATAGAAATTTGGATATTAAAGCACACAAATTAAACAGTACAAAAATGTCCCTTCTCTTTCTGAGTCATATATTAAAGCAGGTAATTATTTTTAATAGTCTATAAAAACAGTGAAAAAAGTCTTTGGTTGAGCAGTTGAAAGGAGTTGCATCTCAGTAACACTTTCTGGCTCTGTTGATGTCCTTCTCTTTATTTTAATTAGTGTTGCAGTTTTAGGGTAGACACTCAAAGGCAATGTTGCATTACAATTAGTTGATAAAAAGCCTCAGGAAGGTTCTACTTTATGATCTTATGTCACGAAGGAAAAAGTTGAGATGTTACAATGGAGAGCCCAGAGGGTTTGGAGAGAGGGGGCCTAAACAGATGCATCCTAGCCAAGTTTCCACACATCCTCATTCAGCTTCAGGTGTGGGTCAGTGGGCTGACTTCTGAATTCCTGACGGAGAGGGAAGGAAGAGAAGTGGAGATAAAAGAGTAAAGGGGAGAAAAGCAAAAGTAGGTAAGCTCTGAGATGGCTTCCAGTGACCCCTGACACCTGGTATTTGCAAACATATGCAGGCCCTTTGACGGTGGTCTGTACTGATGGACATGTTTCTTAGGAAGAGACTACAGCAGAAGGAATGCAAAGTCATTTCCATGATTAGATTATAAAACATGGCTTCTGTCTTGGGCACCCTCTCTCCTTATCCCTCTCAGAGCCTCCACTATGGGAGAAGCAATCTTCCATGTTGCAAGTAGTTCTATGGAGGGTCCCATATGGCAAGAAATTGATATCTCTGGCCACTGGCCAGTGAGGATCTGAGCCCTGCCAACAGTCACGTGAGTGTGCTTTGAAGAGGATCCTCCCCCATTCAAGCCTGGAGGTGAGTTGATTTCCAGTGGCTGCTGATACCTTAACTGCAGCGTTGTGGGAGATCCTGAGCCAGAGGCTCAAATCTATCAATATCTACATAATCTCTATCTCTATCTCTATCTATCTATCTATCTATCTATCTATCTATCTATCTATCTATCTATCATCTATCTATCATCTATCTATCTATCTATCTATCTATCTATCTATCTATCTATCTATCTATCTATCTATCACCTATCTATCGTCTATAGGTTTATTGTAGGAATTGGCTCACATAGTTGTGGAGGTTGACAAGTCCCACAGTCTGCACTCTGCAGGCTGGAATCCCAGGAAAGCTGGTGGTGTAATTCGCTCTAAGTCTGAAGGCTTGGGGGATGATGGCGTTAAATTCTGATTTGAGGGGCACGCGGGTGGCTCAGTTGGTTAAGGGTCTGACTTCAGCTCAGGCCATGGTCTCGTGGTTCACGAGTTCTAACTTTTCGTTGTGCTCTGTGCTGACAGCTAAGAGTCTGGAGACTGTTCCAGATTCTGTGTGTGTCTCTCTCTCAGCCCCTCTCCTGCTCACACTCTGTCTCTCTCTCTCAAAAATAAATTAAAAAAAAAACATTAACAATTTTTAAAAATATCCTGATTTGGGTCTGAAAGTCTGAGAAACAGGAGCATCAATGTCCAAAGGCAGGAGTAGATGTCTCAGTTCAAGCAGAGAGAGTGAATTCATCCTTCTTTTGCCTTTTTGCTTTTTATTCTATTGTTTTATCTACACAGCTATGTGTTACAGTTTTAGCTTTTAAAAAACTAATATCTCTGTAGGCTTGTGGGCATTGTGCTCCTTTGAAGCCTGAGCCTTTCAGCAATAGCAAACGTTCCCTACCTCTTAGTTATATATCATGCATCAATCTCTATTATCAGTCAATCTTTTGAGGCAATTATGAAATTTATAATAGATTTCATTGTTACAATCCATTAAGCTTGTCTGTGTATGAGTTTAATATGCTCTCATACATCAGCCATTGGCTCCCTCACTTTTCATTTGTTCTTGTCAGGTACATATTGTATATATGAAATTAGTAACGCCCTAGTCAATGTATACAAGGCACTATCTGTGTTGCAGTGTTAGTCCATCCTTCACAACTGGCATTACTTTTATGAGATGACACCAGCCCCCTTATTAAGTCACATCTTCCTTTGTTCATGCCTTGTTCCATTAAGAAATCTTCAGTGTTTTACTTTCTCTGCCAACTCAGAACTTAGCAACTACATATGGTAGGAAGGTTCTTGGTTTTAGAAAAGAAATAAGGAGGGGCGCGTGGGTGGCTCAGTCGGTTAAGCGTCTGACTTCTGCTCAGGTCATGATCTCACAGTTCGTGGGTTCGAGCCTTGCGTCAGGTTCTGTGCTGACAGCTAGCTCAGAGCCTCGAGCCTGCTTCAGATTCTGTGTCTCCCTCTCTCTCTGAACCTCCCTTGCTCACTCTCTCTCTCTCAGAAATAAATAAAACATCAAAAAAAAAAAAAAAGAAATTAGAAAAGAAATAAGGACTTGGTGCATTTCAGACATTTATTTGGACAATATGTTTCATCATTGTGCCTCAAAGACATGGGACAAGCTTTTTCCAATGTGTTGGAAGATGTAAAGAGGAAATAAGAATAGATTTCCACATATTTTTAAGTGAAAAAATAGCTAAATAACTACATGGTTCACTGCTTTTGGTTATGTTCATTGATGAAAGCAGGCTTTTTATGACAAACCAGTTTGTCTATTCTTCTCTTCATGCTGAGCTCATTGTTTCTGTGGGAAGAAGGCTTTCTTAAGTTTTGGGATGCTCTGGATCTAGATTCTTCTGAACTTTTTCTGTGCACTTGCAATGGATCTAATTCTGAAATGCTCCAAGAACAGATCTGCCAAATAATTAAGTGAAAAATAATTTAAATCTGGCCATCAAAGTATCTGGCCATTAGAAATGGCATTTTGTTGGTGGCTATAAATTATAGTAATAATTCTGAGTTTAATCTCAACAACTGGTTACAAAAAAGATTAATTTAAATTAGAATTTAAGTATTTCAACATTGGGGTTTTCTCTTGGGTTTTCCCATACACCTGGTCTGGCAATTGCGTTTTTTTTTTTTTTTTTTCATGCAGTTTTTGAGTCTGCATGCCAGTGCCTTCATAAGACAAGGTATGTCAATTAAAGGGAAGCTAGTTTGTTGTTTTTCTGAAACCACGTTTTTTCCTACAGTATTAAATGCAACATCTTCCAGCATCTTCAAGGAAGCATCTGGACTATGGTTATAGATGAACATTTCTCATTTCATTGTCTGAGTACAAAGCCATTTATAGGGCAACTTATCACATAAACACCCCTTGGCATCTTATAATAGAAATCAATAACACAGCACAAAAGAAGACAGATGTGATTTAACCATATGCTATACCAAAAGAAAATAAAAGATATCTTGTGAACTACTTAAAGCTTTCTGTATACTGTTATTTACCTTGCATTGATGCCTGCTGTATACATTTAATTTTCGTTAGTCTTTTCTTTGGCAAAAGGGGAGTAAAATATTTGTTTTTTTTTTTTCTTTTGGTAAACACAAAAAGCATGAAATGTTTAATAGAAAGACTGGAAAGAAAATAATCATTTTTGGATACATGAAACTTTTTCAAATTTCTTACTGTTTTTAAATGTACTGTCACTCATTGAGATAGGAAGAAATGCTTTTGATACATGAAAGAAAGTGGGGTAAGGACCCATTTATCAAGAAGTAAAAGTCTAGAGGCACCAGGGCGGCTCAGTTGGTTGAGCATTCAACTCTTGATTTAGGCTCAGGTTATGATCCCAGGGTTGTGGGATCGAGCCCAATATTGGGCTCTGTGCTGAGTGGCGCCTGCTTGTGATTCTCTTTCTCTCTCCCTCTACACCTCTTCTCAGACTGTGTGCACTCCCAGAATCTTGAGATTTTTTTTCTCTCTCTCTATCTCAAATGAAAATAAAAGAAGCAAAATCTAGAAAGAAGCAGAAAATTATTGTCTATTCTGAAGTGTGGCCCATGTAGGGAGATACAAGGACAGGTTAGGCAAGTTGATTGTTGAAAGAGAAGGTATGAGGTGGGGCAGGGAGCGCAGGACCTGGGAGTAGCATACAGCTGATACTCTGGACTAGAGTAGGACCCTAGTACTGAAAAGAGAGCGGTGCTGTCCCCGTCCCAGTCAGGGTAGCACCGCCTGCTCTGCTCAGAGTGGCTCAGCCAGATGGTGGCTGAGGTAACGATGACAGTGGAGACCGTGGAACACCAAGAGTGACCTGAAGAGGGTCTAAATGGCATCATTTAGAAAAGAAGGGTCTAGGGGCGCCTGGGTGGCTTAGTCGGTTAAGCGTCCGACTTTCGCTTAGGTCATGATCTCGCGGTTCGTGGGTTCGAGCCCCGCGTCGGGCTCTGTGCTGACTGCCAGCTCAGAGCCTGGAGCCTGTTTCAGTCTGTGACTCCCTCTCTCTCTGACCCTCCCCTGCTCACGCTGTCTCTCTCTCTCCTAGAAATAAATAAAACATTAAAAAAAAAGAGAGAAAGAAAAGAAGGGTCTAAATGATAAGGAAGGTAACATGCTTGGGCAGTCAAATTTGGAGAAGACACACTAACACCTAACATAACCTTCTGACCTCAGGCAGCTGGGGCAGAAGAAAGAGCACGGAAGGAGTTGGGGTCCCTAGGACTGAGCTACAGTAGTGGCCACACCAGGAGACTGACAGTTGTCTCCTAACTGTTCCTCAAGGACTCCACAGGTCATTATTCTGTCTAGCTACCGTGAGGACAAAGTGATGCATCTAATAGCTATGCCAGCCCTTAAAATGATTCCAACCACTGCTATTGCAGAAGTCCCCAGTTCAGAGATGGCAAACACCTGATTTGTGTTCTCATGGGAAGAGAAAACCCGGTCAGGCACCCCATCAGCTCTTACAATAATGACTGATATTCTCCTTTCCATTTCACAGCTTTTTCTTTTACCCCAGATATTCATCCCTTCACTCGATCCATTTCTTTTATTAATTAGTATCAGAATCACACATTCATGGGATGTCAAGCTGTTTTTTTTTGTTTGTTTGTTTTCTTTTAGTACATTTAGCATTTGTTCTTATAATTCACGTTTACTTTTGTTAATTTTGTTGAAAAAAAAGAAGAAAACTTTAAAAAATTATTTTAAACTTATAAAATAAAAAGTCACAATTTCACTAATTGCTTGCAATTCTGCATTTACTTCCAAATGTTAGAGGGGACAGGTTTTCCCTTTGCCTCACTTCTTTTGAACCATGATGCTTATTCTGGATGAAGAATTAAGAAACTGGGATTGGTCTCCTTTCCTCCTCTTTTATATTATATTATACATCTTTGTTGGATGTAATTCACATACCATACATTTTTCCCATTTAAAGTGTACCTATTTTCATAGTGATTTTTAAATGCATCACAAAGTTGTACAACTATCACCACTACCTACTTCCAGAAAATTTTAATTACCCTCAAAATTAACCTCATGCCCATTAGCCAATTCCTTTCTTCCCAGGCCCTGGCAACCACTAATCTACTTCTGTTTCTCTGAGTTTTCCTCTTCTGTGATTTCATATAAATGGGATCATATATTATGTGATCTTTGGGTCTAGCTTTGGGTCTAGTTTCTTTCATTTAATACAATTTTTCAAGTTTCATCCATGTTTTAACAAGTATTAGTGCTTCATTTCTATAGCTGGATAATATTCCATTGGATAGGTATAACATTGTGTTTATCCTATCAGTTCGTGGATATTTGGGTTAGTCTTTTGGCTATTGTCAATGTTAATATGGACATTGATGAACATATTTTTTTGGTGGATATGTTTTCATTTATCTTGGATATAGCCTTTATTAGTTTGCTAGGGCTGCATAAAATACCATGGATCAGATGACCTAAATATCAGAAGTTTATGTTCTCCTAGTTCTGGAGGCTAGGTGCTCAAGATCAAGGTGTCTGCAGGTTTAGTTTCTTCTGAGGCTTCTCTCTCTGGACTCTGTCACAGCCTTCTTCCCCTGTTCTCATAAGTTCTTCCCTTAGTCACTGTGTTGTCTGTATCCTCATCTCTTCTTATAAGGACCCCAGTCATATTAGATTAGAGCCTGCCTTAAAGACCTCATTTTAACTTAATTACCCCTTTGAAGAACTTATTTCCAAATAGAATTATACTTTTAGGTACTAGGAGTTAGGACTCCAACATAAGAATTTTGAGGGGACACAATTCAGCCCAAAGCATACTTAGAAGGGAAATTATTGGGTCATACACTAGCTCTAGTTAACTTTTAGAGGAACTGTTAGTTTTCAAAGCAGTGGTACCATTATACATTCCCACCTGCAATGCAGAAGGGGTTCAAGTTTCTCCACATCCTCACCAACACTTGTTATTTTCTGTCTTTTCGATTATTGCCATTCACAGGAGATAAAGTTCTGAAGTGTATTTTTTGTGAGTTTTCCATTTACCCGAATTTTGGTTTCTTCTCTCACATTGTCCCTCTTGACCGTGATGCTAATATATTTGTATATCCTTTGTAAGTTCTTTTTTAATCTTTTGTATGTTCTAAGGGCTTAAATATTTGATCATTAGGCTGGTAATATTAGAATTCAAAATAGGTGACATAGTAAAATCTGATAATTATATGGTTTATTATCAATAAAACAAACTGTACAGATATAATAAAAACATATTATTACTCAGAAAACAGTCTAGGTGAGTGATTTTAGTTTATTTACATATTATTCATCCTAAATTTGAAAACATCCTACACTGTTGATATATATAAAGCCAATAAAATACTGACCACTTTGTCCTTTCAGTAATACATTTTGCCCATTGAACCACATTACAGCCAGCAAAAAGATCCTGCCCTGGCTGAAATGTATTTTGGGAAGTGTATATACCACTGCATTCTTTCTTCTTCCAGCACAGCACGAATTGGGGAACAAGTGGGTTACACAAATTAGAAGTCCCTTATGTACACCTACTTGCATTCCAAGGAAGAATTTCTGAATTTAGTTTTTCAGATTAATTTATTGTTTTTCTGGAAGACCATAATACTTTTATATAATTGCATTCAGGAATATTCATTTTTTTTGCAATAATCAACAAGGAAACCATTAAAACACAAAAAAAGTATTCTACAAAGAGCTATAAGTGGAAATGGTCTTTCTTTTTGCCAGGTGTCTGGAAAAGGAGTTTACATTTTGCCTGAGGCCAATCCTTTTCTAATGTCTTCTTAATATCTTTGAAACTTACATCAATGCAAAAACAAATAAACCAATAATGTTATTCGAAACTCCGAGGTCTCATTTCCACCAAAACGTTTTTTTTCCCTTTTTTATGGGAAATTTATTCAATCTGAGCTTCTTTCCTGGTGAATCTTGTCGGGCTGGTCACACCCAGAAATTCAGCCCAAATGTCATCTCTGCAAAACTTTTGTGGATGCTCTCAGCAGAATTTCATATCCGTCTCCTCTGTGCCCTGCTTGTCCTCTGTCATAGCATCATCACCAGTGGTTACAAAGCTCCCGATGTGCCCATCTTTTCATTCAGGTCAGTGGTTCTCAAGGGTGACAATACATCAGTACCTTCTGAAGAGCTTTTCAAATACCTGCTTCCTCTGGGATCCAAACCCAGGAAGAGCTAAGTTGTGTTCCAAACTGAGCAGACTCCTCTTGGTTCCTCAGTGTTGGACCCTGGAGTATTTTGTCAGAATCTGGGGAGGGCAGGATCCCATTCTCCACCAAGATTTTCAGACGAATCCTTTCTTCTCTCTTCCCCTATCCTTTGCCTATCTTGTGGTCTGGCTCTGATAGAGGAGATAGTGGATGTTTGTTTGTACATGAATAATGTACCAATTATGCATTTCACAGACACATCTAAGGGAGTGGGTAAAAGATAAGAAGTCTCGGTTGAAAAGATATGTTACTAGAAAAAATGAATTTTAAAATGCAGATAGCTTTTATAGAATACATGTGTTATGTACTAGTTTGTTCATTTAACTTAATTCTCCCCATAACTCCAAGAAGCATGTACTATTATCCTGACTTGAAAGATGAAGAAATGTCCTCAGAGAAATTGAGCAGATTGCTTGAGATCATATACTAATAAGTAACAGAATGAGAGTGAGGAGAGTCTTTCAGCTCCTACACAGCCTTTTTTAATGTTATTTTTAATGTCCAAGTTTTTATGTTATTAATTTTGTGTTACATATTATTTCTTCATATTATTTATTAATGTTTATATTATTTATGTTAATATCAATTATTTAAATCATGTAAATGATATAATCACATAAATACTAATATAAATAGTAGCAAAGTGTGCTAATATTAACATATTAATGCTTTTTTTTAGTGTTTGAATCAAGTCAGGCAAAAAAAAAATTCATACCCATTTCAATCCAGAATGACAATGTCTAAATGACAGTGTGAACCTTATATTTACGAAATACCCAGGCCAAAGTTGAGTCTGCTGGTATCATGTGGTTATTTTTAAAAAGACAACTGGTTTAGTATGAGCAGAGCAGCTGGTGTGTGTCTCCTTATACATGTGCATGTGGGTGCATGGGTATGTGTGCATGTGTGCTCATTGTGTGTGGTCAGGGTCTGGTTCTTCTCTGGTGCATAGCGTGATCCTTGCTCAGAATCTGATGTGAGCAGCAGATTCCTGTGTCTTCCTGAGGTTAGTTTAACTTATGCTCAAATTAACCCCTTTAGTTTAAGGGGTAGGTATAGCAACTGTAATATGTTTACCACTTTGGGGTGCCAGTCATATGCCTGGGACGAAGAAGCTCGTATCTAGACTGAGCACATATATCAGAGATTTGTTAAGCCTGCATGCTAAATTATGGATGGTCAGGTGAAGTAGGGGCTGAGTACAACAGAGTTACGTTCATAGGTGTGTATACACTTGCATATAGTGTTGGATAAGGACTAGACTGGAGTCAGAGAGGATCCTTGTACATAAATAAGCATCAGCTAAGGTATCACATCAAGAATGTCTACATCTTTACAACAATTCCTTGTAACATAGATCTCACTCATAGGCGTTAGTCCCTCAGAAGAATATGGAGATTCTGTGGGGATATAAAATAGAAGATCCCTTAAAAGAAGGTGGGGGAGTGCTCTGGATGAGTGTTTCAAGCTATCTGCTGTGAAGAGCCAGTTATTTTTCCTCAATTTGTTGCAGAACACTGGTGCCAGTTCATACCAGATGCGAAAATAACAAACTGGCTTATGCCCAGTTCAGTAAGATTGTGTAGACTGATGATGCACTTGAATATCAGGCAATGTCAAATTGCTATACAAATGCCTAAATGTTCCCTTCCAATTTCTGCGCTTATCTCATCAAGAGATAGATAAAGCCAACAGACTGGTGCCTAACTATGGACCACACTTTAAGTAACGATGTTGCAGACAAGCCTTATTTACTACACAGCTGCACCCAAGGCCAATGCTGCCAGTAGATGTTATGAGGATATAGACACTCTTGATAACAATGCCATAGGTGATGTTTATATATGTACATAGCTATTCTAACTCCATGATAATCCTTATACCACAGTGTATTGCCCAAGTGGTAATGACCTCTTGACCACTTTATTTCTTAGTGCATAGATGCAATAAGGAAAATAGCTTTTCTGGCTTGAAGTATGACTCCCTTGTGTAGAAATACACAAATATCATAGCTGCAACAGCAGCTGGGATCATGGCCTATATCTGTATATGTCACAGTCAGTAAGTAGTCTGAGCAACTTGAAAAATGAAAAGAATGGTGGTTACCTCAGGGGACAAAAACCATGGCTGGTGACAGAGAACAGAGAAAATGGTGCTGCTGGGGCAGAAAATTCAGGAGAAAGAATAGAAACGTTTAAAAAAGGACTATAAAATTTTGTTCTTTTTCCTATTTTCCTACAAAATCATTTTTCTATTTAAGGGCTTTTTTGGAGTTTGATTTATTTTTAGAATTTTTCAAGTGTTCATTCCTGGAGAGACTTACTTCGATTTGAGGGATGAGAGGTGTTGACAGAGAACAGAGGTTATTCAAATAGAGAGAGAGAAAGTTAAGAGTGTATGTACTTGGCCTGAGTACTTAATGTCATCAGCATAAAAATCAGCATCAATAATCCAGGTTTCATTATTTGGGTGACTACATTCTTTCATTCAACAGAAGACTCATCCCTGCAGTGTTTTGATGCTGAGATCATTATTAGAAAAGAGGTTTCTGATGCCCCCTTCCCTCTATTGTTATTATTATTATTATTATTAATTTTATTTTAGAGAGAGAGAGTAGGGAAGAGGGGCAGAAGGAGAGAGAGAGAATCTTAAGGGTCTGCATGCTCAGTGTGGAGCTTGATGTGAGGCTCGATCCCATGACTCTGGGATTATGACCTGAGCTGAAATCAAGAGTCTGATGCTCAACTGGGCCACCAGGCACCCCTACCCTCTGTTATTTTTCTGTTTATGGAAAGTGTATTGAGGAGGTTGTTGGACCTCTTGGTCTCAGCATTTTAGGCCAGAAGTAAATGTCTGTGGGGTGATTACATTGAATGGATTGATTGGGGGTTAAGTTTGGGGGCAGAAAATATTCAAGTCAAGGCAGCAGGTTTAGCTTTTAAGGTAAGCATTTGCTCTTCAGTGTGATACCACAATAGCTCCAAAGCTTGTTCTATAGCCAAGCATCTGACTGCTAAGCAAATTCTCTCCTTGATCTGCGGGCAGGGTGTACATATAGTCAGTAGGCTGTTTCACCTCTTACTTCTCCCAGTCCAGTAATTTTAACATCTGTGTGTACTTTGTAAGACAAGCCTGGAAACAAGATAAGGAAAAATTAGAAATGGCAACACTGCTCCTTTCAGGAAATATTTCTTGGCAATAAGTGCTCACGAATTGCAACTTTTCTGGTTGATGTTGTGAAACTACATGAAAGATGAAAACTCCCAGTGCTCCAAGTGACTATCATTCAATTAATCCTGGATTCTAAAGATAGGGGACATCAAATATGAGACATGAAATTCCCTAAAATCCAGTGAATTTTCAAAATTTAGATCATCATTTGAAAATTGGCCTCTTTTTTTTGATGAAAAGAATCACTGAAAAATATTTATTCCATTTTTATTTGAGGCATCTGGAGAATCAAGAGCCTTGAATGGAGGTGGCAGTTTTACATCTGCAATTCACTATTTGGTAGCCTTGAGCACAACTAGGTACAGTTTGTGACCCAGAAAGCATACTGTGCAAATACTGAATGCATGTAACAGAGACTCACAGTGGATGCTCCACCAAGGGTCAGCAAGAAATGGGAGGTAGATGAGATGGAAAAGTGGGAGAGGACACATTTATGGAGAATTCGCTATTCTGAATTTGAGGCATTGTGGCAAATCCACTATGCTGCGGATAGCTCTAGAACATTCCTTATCCTTCGAGAGTAAAAGAAAACGGCTGTTAGTCTTAAAATATTTCCTTGGCTTCTTTTATTGGCAGTTAGTGTATTTCATTCAATCTGAGCTGCCATCAATTATAAGGGAGAGCTTATTTTATTTCCACAAAGAAAGAAAAAAACTACTTCCGATTAAACTGTGACACAATCATGCCTTCTCATTGAGATTTTCTGTTTTATGCATTTTGTAAAAGGTTTTTTCATACTTTAATTAATTGGTCACACCAGCCTCTCATTACTTTGAAATATCTTTTCATCCATTCTAGGGGTGCGGCCATTTATCCTGCTCTCAGGGGCGGTGTTTTGTATGTGTTGGGCAGTCCTTTAGTGCTTATCTCACTAATAAGATTTTAGCAAAGCTTTATCTTCCCATGGGTTCTATCCTCCCTTAGTTTCCGTAAAAACTTTTTCCCCAAGAAAATATGTCTCAGTATAAATCCAAAGGAATAAAATCACTATCCTGAAGAGATATTTGCACCTCCATGTTCACTGAAGCAATATTTACATTATCCAAGATATGGAAACAATCTGTGTCCATTGATGGGTGAATGGATAAAGAAAATGTGACATATATGTAATATCTATCTATCTATCTACCATTATTCTATCATCTATCTATCTATCATCTATCTATCTATCTATCTAATCTATCAATCTTTATGTGTGTGTGTGATATGTATATGATGCACACCCACACACAATGGAATACCATTAAAAATAAGGAAATCTTGCTATTTATAACAACATGGATGATTCTTGAGGGCATTATGCTAAGTAAAATAAGTCAGACAGAGGAAGACAAATATTATATTAACTCACATATACATGGGATCTAAAAAAACCAAACTCATAGAAACAGAGATCAGACTTGTGGTTGTCAGGGGTAGGAGGTGGGGGTGGTGAAAAAAGTGGGTGGAGGAGGTCAAAAGGTATAAACTTCTACAGTATAAATAAATTATGGAGGTCTAATGTACAATGTGATTATTATGGTTAACAGTGCCATTTTGTATATCTGAAAATTGCTAGCAGAGTATATCTTAAGTCTTCATCACAAGGAAAAAAATTGGTAAATATGTGAGTTGATGGATACTAACTAAAGTTATTCTGGTAACCATTTGACAATATATAAATATATTAAATCATTATTTTAAACTTATACAATGTTATACATCGATTATATCTCAATAAACCTGGAATATATAATAAAAGATGATGAAATTGTAGTCATTCCTCCATCAATTTCATTACCACAAATTTATACGCCCCACTATTCTGTTTCCATGCCTTTCTGCTTAAACAGTAAATTTGTGATTCAATACTGAATCACAATGCAATATTTTAGAATATGTTTTCAACGCATGCAAAATATCCAGTATTAGCAAAAATGAACACACCTCAATTAAATTGACAATTGAACCACTCCGATCAAGTTTAAGCATTCACAGACAATGCCAACTGCTGCATGGCCAACAGCAACAGGAAAGAACCAACCGTGAAACATGTCCGGCTATCAGAGAGGTTTGAATATTAAAGAAGCATATTTTAGAATTGATGAGTATAATTGAATGAAGTCAGTGGGACCCTAATCTAACTACTGTGTATACCAAACATATGTATAATCAGCTGTGACTATATTTTAAGAACTGATTCAGTAATGCATTTTACACCTAAAAGGTGTGAGTATCAAATCAAGTAAATTCAGGCGAGAACTGAATCAGAAGGATGGCTGATGATAGGTTTCTATGATGTATATGTTAATGTTGGGAGCCATTCTGAGCCCACGAGTGGAGAAAGCTCCTGGTGAGGTTAAAGCAAGTTTGCACGGTCTCTTGCCAATCAGATGATGACCGATATCCACCCCCACTCAGTTATTTCTGCTTGAGCACTGACCCCTAGGGTACCTTGTTGATCAATATCAGGAGTGACTTGTCCCCTTATTCTGGCCCTGATATGATGATTGCACCTTGTGAAGGAACTTATTGTGGGAACAACTTCTTTTGATTACGGGAACAGACATCATGTCTCCAGAAGGTCCTGNTCAGGGTCCCCTGGACCTGTCGGAGCCGGCGCGGCCTCCGACATGTTAAGATTACTTAATTCCTTATGTGAGATAAGCTTCACTCAAAAGGACTTTTTCACTTTGCTTCTGCTTGTTTGTAGGTGGTAATCTTTATCCATATTAAGGTAAGTGGCAAAATAAAACAATTTTGAATCATTCCATTTTTATAATAAAAATAATATGTTTATACAAAGATTAGAAATGCAACAAAGCACAAAAAAAGTAAATAAAAATTACTTTCAATGCTACCATTCAGTAATAAAAGCAGCCTCTACCACTTAATGATAAAGGGCATTCAACACATATTTTGCATATGACACTGGTTTTATGTCTTGTGGATTTTCTAGTGAGTGAAACCATATTCTTGGTTCCAGTGGAAGTAGTTGTGTAGAGAATGTAAGAATTTCCCAAATAACTACACCAGATAACTTGTGCTGAATGTCATGAGGGAGGTAATGAATTCCAAGGAGTGTGAAGAAGGGGTGTTTACATAAGATTGAAGGCAGTTCAGTGAGAAAATATTCTGCAGAGGAGATAATTTTGGTATAAATCTTGATGGGTAGGGTGTTCAGGTAACTATGAAGTAAGCAGGCATTTCAGAAGGAGGGAGATATTCATCAACAATCAAGCAAGAGGGTCAGTTAGATTCTGATTATAAATGCTCTGGCTTTCCTGGACATGTGGTAGGGTTCTACACACTCTAGAAGTTGGGTGTGGTCATGTGATGGATTTATACAAGTGAAATTTTAAGGGAACTGCATGATTCCCCTCATTCTTCCCTAATAATGTTTGCAAAGGTGATTGTTCTTCTGGACTACATTGGCCCCCTGATTGTTGATGATCAGCAGAGCCTTTTGACCAATCCACAGTGGACACGATAAAAGAAAGAGAAATAAAGCTTATCTGATTTAATACACTGACATTTTGGGGAGGGGGGTTGTTTATCACTGCAACTTACCTAACATATCCTGACCATTACAGCTGGAGATAGAACTTGTGAAGACATGAAGAATAGGAGATAGGGTAAAAAAAAATTAGGGTGAAAACATATTCAATGCTTGAATAGCAAAACATGTGTGGACATCTGGATTTTATATTATAAACAATACATAGCCATTAGTGTTCTTGTTGTTTGTTTTGTTTTTAATAGGAAGATGGCATTATCAGGTGTACATATTAGGAGGATTTGTTTTGCAGTGTTCTATAGAGTGAGTTGGAGGAAGTACAATAACCAATTAGGACTTTAAATAGGAGACCACTTGTAGCAGCCAGAGTGAGGGCACGAATTTTAACTAGGGTTGCAACAATGAGAAGAGAGGGTAAGAGATCTTGTAGAAACAATACAGAGGTCAAGATGAAGACATTTGTACACAAGGGATCATCACATGACCCTGTGGTCATTCACTGAATTGTGTCTCCTCAAAATAGATCTGTTTGAATTTTAACTCCTCCTACCTTTGAATGTAACTTTATTTGCAAATAAGGTCTTTACAGAGGGAATCAATTTAAAATGACGTTATTGGGATATATCCTCATCCAATATTACTGGTGTCTTTATAAAAAGGGGAGATTTCTCTTTGAGACTGACATGCACAGAGGGAAGATGATGTGAAGAGCCAGAGAGAAGATGGTTGTCTGAAAGCCAAAGAGAGATGTGCCCCTCCCAGTCTTCAGAAGGGACCTACCCTGGGACACCTAGATTTCAGTCTTCTGGCTTCCAGAAATACAAGACAATAAATATCTGTTCAAGTCACCCAGCTTATGGTATTTTGTTACGGCAGCCCTAGTGAACTAATATAACTATTAACGTGTTTTTAAATGTTAGCCTCTTTCACCTTTAAAGATTTTGGACCTCTCTTTTCCCCTTAGATATACCCCCATTATTGTCTAAATTAAATCAGAAGGATAGGAGTAACTTTCTGCTCCTCAGTGTATAGACAGTTCATCATTCCAACCAATTGACTTTTGTGAAAATTTGCATTTTATCCTTTACTGATTGTCTCCTTTCTCATTTTAGAAAGGTCGTAAAGCTTAACATATTTGTTTTTGCAAACAAAAGCCTTACCTTGAGGAAGGAATAAGAAGTTACATTTTTAAAACTCCAGACAGTCCATAATTCTGCTTAATTGAAAAAAGCCCTTTGGTGTGATGAATGCAGTCTTTACTTTAATATCTAGCTTCATTGAAATCTCCTACAATAAGCTTCTGAGTTAAAGGTATCAAGGTAAAAGCCTGCCAGGCCTTCACATATTTCCTACCTAATAGTAATGGCCTATGCATTAGAGATTTTTACTTGTTATTCTCTGAATTCTAGAATGCAGTAGATGATGTGAGAAAATCTTTATAGGAATACAGGGCTCCAGGCCAGTGATATTCATAAACTCGTATACACCAAATTTTAAAGCCCAACAGTTGATAGACTATTGCTTTGTGAAATATTTATTATTTAACCACATTTTGAAGGACCTACACTGGGAACATAAAAGTCATTTTCTTTGTAATCTTAATTTCCTCCTGGAAAATGCAATCTCTTTTATTTTATAATATGGCTATTGAGTCAAACTGGAATATAGAATCTGATTTAGTAAACTCTCCAATTAAGATTTTATCCAAACCTTGCTTCATTAACCCATGAATTTCACTCATTCATAGTATGGATACAAAACCTCAGTTTTAAAATGCTTCTCTGGATTCACATTCTAAGATTTTTGGATATGTACTAGTTTTATTCAAAGAACAAACTGAAATATAGCCTTGAGAGAACTGAAATTTACATAACATAAGCTGTATTTTAATTTCTCAGCCAATGCTATTGTCAATGATTAGAAGTGGGCCCCAAATTATGATACCCCTGAAAATTAGGGATACTAAAATCTGGTCTAACAATTCTTGACATATAAGATTTAGTAAGTATAACATGTTAACAAAATCACACTCACAAGATTTTTTAAATTTATGTATTTACATACCAGGAGTCTTGTTATGAGGGTGTTTCACATATAAGTTGGACTGAAGGATAGCATCATTCAAGAATCAAACATTTAATGCGGCTCTATGAGTAAATCAATATGGATTCAGAGACAAAAAGTCAATGCCACAGGTACATTGTTCAATGAGGTACATGTGTACATGAATAATAAAGATACATCATAATACACATGAACACACACACTTAGTAAACTATTGATCCTGCTTGAGTCTGGTGTATCAGAACAGATTTAAGTTTACATTTGATTTACCTTTAAAAATTTTTTTAAATGCTTATTCATGTTTTTGAGAGACAGAGAGAGAGAGAAAGTGAGTGGAAGAGGGACACACACACACACACACACACACACACACACACACAGAATCCAAAGCAGGCTCTGGACCCTGAGCTGTCAGCACAGCGCCCGACGTAGGGCTCGAACTCATCAACTGTGAGATCATGACCTGAGCTGAAATCGGCTGCTTAACCAACTGAACCACCCAGGTGCCCCTACATTTGATTTAAGAACTATTAGATCAATGCAGTCAGAACATCTAGAAGGATATTCTAGGCAAAAGAAACAGCATAAGACAAAAAATCTAAGGAATATATGCAGCATGTGGACAATCTGGGGCCCAACACAGCTCTGATGTGGTTAGAGAAAGAACTGGCTGTACAAGGGGCACACGGTATAGCTAAAAGTTGGTTTGTATAGGCATTTCATCCAAACAATTTTTCATTTACAAAATCTGATGTAAAAACAGGAACAGAAGGATTATAAAGCTGATGAAAAATGGAACTTGAATTCAACAGACTGACTCCACCACCACGTGCTTTTAGAGAAAAGCAAACAAGGGGGTCATGCTGAGCATGCATAATTACATCCTTCCAGTTCTGCCTCTGCGACTGATTATTTGGGTCATCCTGGCCACTTCATCCACTCTCCAGGCATATATCAAATGAAAGAGCTCACTCAGAGGCTCTCTAGGCCTAGGTACAACTTAAAATACAAGCTGGAGATCTGACCTGACCACTTTGGTGGTCACTTGACGCTAGGATCCACTCGTACTTTATCAAATGCATGCATATGTCATTGTCTGTGACACCAACTAGAAAACAATGATGAGTACAGATATTTGATACACATTCTGATATTTTTTCTTGTCATCTAAAGGGCTTTGAGATATTTATTTAAACCTCACTTACTGTAATGGACATTTAGCATACATTTTTAGATATACCTAGGGCCAATGTGAATGTTTTGCTTTGTGAAACTTTTCCATCTTAGGAGTTCCATGGCCTCAGGGTAGAAGCTAGGAACCCATTTCCTCTCTTTCTTTGCATCTGGAGTTTAACATATGACCTTGACTCCATCATTCAGACACATCTGCCCAAATTTCACTTTAGAAGACAATGATCTTAAGGAGGAATCATGTGGTGGAGACATCTAAATTTACAAAGCAGCTTTTAGATGGGTCCTGGCAGAGGAATTCCTCACCCAGCATTACTGGTGCAAGTTCAAGAGCTGGCACCTTTGATGGGAGGAACCAGGCTCCACTGCAGCCCCTGACCGTGTGACTTGGGCATTAAGCTAGCTGTAAAATTTCCAAGTGCAGTTATTGACCCTCCTGGAAAGTCTGTGAGCTATCTCTATTTCTTAGTAAGTTTATTTCTGCTGCAACTAATGAGAGGGAATTCTAGTATTTACATCCAAGAATTCTTTCTGATTCGGCAATCGGACTTTGTTCTTTTGACTCCTCTTTTTGCCAAACTCTTTTTTCTGCTAGATGAGCAGAGCTTTCCATCATGATCTGTGGCAGAATGCCATTTCTCTTGGAATAAATTTTAAAAAATCCCGGAGATCTCTTGAGAATGCCCAAGGTGGCCAAGGTCCAAATAAACAATTTCAGGACTGAGCGGTGAGCCAGTTTGGTGTTATTGGGTCTTCTCTCTTTCATCTTCAAAATCTGATGTAAAAAATGGGTCCAAGAAAACAACTGACATTTACAATCTCTTGATAGAGAGATTGAGCAGTAGAAGAGGTAAGGAAGGGAAGGATCAGAAAGAATAGAAAGTGGCTCTGTAATGAGAACAAAAATCAAAACTTGTTGGAGGAGAGGAAGGTGAAAGAAAGTATAATTGTCTGCCTGGGACTCTGGAACAGGAAGAATTCTCTATGTTTAAATACGTCCCAGGTGCCACCATGCCTTAAATTGTACCATTCAGTTATAATTTATTTTGATTAATTATGGCTCTATTCAGTTGTCTCCTTTACAATAGATATGTCAGGCACAGGTAACCTACCAAGTCATTAACAACTCCATGAGACAATGAACCAGAGTCTTGAGATTCCCATTGCCTGGCATGCTTCTTTCCTATGCAGCCCTCATCTATTTTCAATCGCACCCTGTCTTCTTTCCCAGCTGTCACTCCCCTTTTCCTCAAAAATCACTCTACCTATAACCCCCCACTGTATTTTCACAAGCTTTCACAAAGATTACATCTAAAGATTTAGAGTCGCATTCTCCATGTGACTGTAATGGGGATTTGCTTCCCCAAGGATATGAAATCTCTAGATACAGAGACTTTTGATCCTTTCTTTTCCTATTGCCTATATCTGTCCCACTTCTGGCAGTTTTGCGGAGAGGCATATTCAATTTTGGTTTAACCTTCTCACAGTGCATGCCTTCACAGAGTATCATGGGACCCCAATACAGCCTTACACTAACAGAGTGCCTTTTTGTTCATTCTTTTCAAGCAGTCAAGAGCCTGACTGGATCACCTTAAAATCCTCTGCATTTTACCCTTTCCACACTTCTGTCTCCTTAGACACCTTTACTCTGTCTCCACACAGCTTCACCTCCTATCCAAAACGTACATGCAGTATACATTTGGGTGGATTACTTGGATATGCATATATTACCCGAATGCAGCGTATGTTTGTGCTGAGCCTGTGATGGCTAGTTAATGTATGTCGAGTTCTACATGACTTCAACTGTGTAAGGTTATATGACAGAAAATGTAATTAGTTCCTGGGAGCGCCAGTCAGGGCATATGTCTTCCAAAATAGTACTTCTCAATGTTTTTCTCTGTGGAGTGCACTCGAGAGATGCAATTCAAAAGAAGAAGCCCCTATTGACCATTCTCAGTAGACCTGATTTTTCTACTCTTTAAGATAATGTAACCAGGGGCGCCTGGGTGGCTCAGTCTAAGTGTCTGACTTCAGCTCAGGTCATGATCTTGTGATTCATGGATTGGAGCCCCGCATTGGGTTCTGTGCTAGCAGCTCAGAGCCTGGATCCTGTTTCAGACTCTGTCTCCCATTCTCTCTGCCCCTCCCCCGCTCATGTTCTATCTCTCTTTGTCTCAAAAATAAATAAAAACTATAAAAAAAACCAAAATGTAACCAAATGCACTTTCTATCAAAAGATTATAGGGAGCCACTGAAGACTGCTTTAAATGTAAACACGTCAGTTTTTCACAAACATTACTCTTGTTGGTAACACATGCTTATTACAGACCTCACTGCTGATTAGAACACACGGGGAGGGGGGCACCTGGGTGGCTCAGTTGATTACGTGTCTGACTTTGGCTCAGATATCATCTTGCAGTTTGTGAGTTCCAGCCCCGCATCAGGCTCCCTGCAGTCAGCATAGGGCCTGCTTTAGATCCTCTCTCCTCCCTCCTCTCTCTCTCTGCTCTTGCTTGTGCTCTCTCTCTCAAAATAAATAAATGTTAAAAAGAAAAGAACATAGAGACAGGAAGAGGCACCTCAGCCTAGGGTTGCATGACCAGATAGCTTATCTACCTCTCAAACGCCTCCCACACTTGCTGTTCTAACAATGTTTTTTTTTTTACCCCCTTTGTCATCTTACCTTGCCCTTTTGTAATTGCTTCCTCTTTTGGCATATACTTCCCAAGAATATAAGTGACTCACTCTTAGTTACTGCCTTTTCAAAATTATATAACACAGTCAGCTCTTTTGTTCTCTGCTAGGAAGGAATAAGGTAGCCGAACTTCACCCATTCATCCTTACCTAGACTCACTCACCTAGTATTTACCTAACATTTTTGGAAACAGATGGGCCAGACATTGGCCTAAATCTTTACCTGACTCTGCTTTCAGCAAAGCTGGCTGAGAGTTTTGAGCAAACACTGATGGTTAGCAGGTAGCAACATTTTCACTTTGTAAGGGTCAAGAGAAGACTCAGAGAAGCATATTTCACTACAGCAGCATAGTTGAGCTAAAACATTCACCCCAACAAATCAGTGTAACTATTTTCCACGTCTGTTCTGTGACTTCTCTTAGCCACACACCTTGAAGGCTCTGATAATAGACACACATGTAGTCAGAGGGTTTTCTATTGTGTCTTCACCAGATCAGTGAAAATCAGACATATTTGTGAAGGTGTATAAGCCTTGTATCTTCAAAAGGATAGAGACACACTGGGTTTCAGTATTTATGTAAAATTTAAATGTAATGAGATCTACACATTTATACACTGAGGAGTGGGGAAATAGAAATCAGAGTATGAATGTGATCTGATACTTTGCTATAATATTTTTTGTAACTTACAGAAAGCATATTATTTTAACTAAAGAAATAGTTCAACTCAAATGAAGTCTAGAATCCTCTCAACATGACACAGTCTTACATAGAGCTCTATGTGTATTTCAGTTTGCTACATGTGTATATCTCTAGATAAAATTACCTCCCTAGAATTTTAGCTTGTCAGTAAAATTTAAATTATTAAACAAAATCAATGTACTTGTTTTAACTGGTTGTTACATTATATTTTCGGAACATAATTGTAAAATATTGATTTTCTCTTTCTTTTTGAAAATATTTCCAAAGATTTTAGCTTCAAATGGAATTTATTCACTTATTGGTGTAACTTTAATGTTGTGCAGTTTTTCTTTCTGGAATTGTCATAAATAAGAATGAGCTTTGGTTTTATCTGGTGTCATTTATATGACCGAAAGAGATTAGTTATTGCAGAGTCTAAGAGAAAAGATGTTGGTAAATTGGCACTCATCAAAAAGGCTCATTTATTATCTCTGTGTCTAATTAAATATAATAAATCCACTTTAAGAGCCTTGGCTCATTTGATGTGCAATGCCATTTTCAATGCATAATTGAATGACATGCCCTTTATCACCCACATTTATATAAAATAGAACAAAAACACTGCATCATAAGTTCTGATGACATTGGCCAGGTTCTCCTTTCCAGAGATAAAGATGAACATCTCATGATACATAGTCTGCCTGATGACACAGTTGTCATGATTTGGGACCCTTTTTACAGAGTATCAGTCTTGGCTTATGAATTTGTGTGGAGTATGGTTTGAGTTTCATGGGCCATTAGCAATTGGTTTTCACACAAGGCTTTGGCTTCCCAACACAGTGCTCAGTGAAGACCTTGCTGAGGTCATGGGTGCTGCCAGTCCATCATTCAAGGGTACACTCCTCTGCATGTGCTTTGCTGGCTCCAGCTCCCAGGCACAAGCTCATGATGAGGAAAACACAATTTGTACAGACACTCAATGCTCACAGGGAAACATCACTACCATCTCCAAAGGGATACTGGTCTAGAAGCTACCGTTAGTCATTTTTTTGTATATACGCACAACACATTGCATAACTCATAACCTGAGCGATTCTGTTTTCTATAATTGCTAAAATTTCAAATGTCTACATGTAAAAAAGAAGTGTAAATAAGAAACCAATGTTTTCATATAATAATATCTCAAAGTCAGTGTCTCTTTGGTGGCAGAAGAAAACAAACTCAGCAAGCAATCAACCAAAAAGTTAAAAAAAAAACAAAAACGTGTGTGTGTGTATGTGTGTGTGTGTGTGTGTGTGTGTGTGTGTGCTGGAGGACATCATTGAGAAGGTATTACCTCTGGTTGACCCATAAGCCAGACCCAGCAATCAGAGGCTTTTCACCGTGTCCCCTGTCCTTGCAATGTACGCTCTGCTCACCATTCCCACAGTGGGGGCTGTTGCCCTGGACGCAGAATTGAGAGGACAACGTGTTACTGAGACCATCTGGATGGTACAGGTGACTGAACTCAGTGAAAGCCTCTGGATTAACTTAAGTTTCTGGCTGCAGGTGATGAGATCCACGCCCCTTGTGACCTCCTGAGATAAGCATTGTAAGTACATTTCCTTGCGTGTTAGAACTCCCACTTCACACTCCTGGAGTGGCCCACCTCTTTCCTCGGTCTCTCCTTGCCCTCCATGTATTAGGCAAGTTTGCGACCCAACAGTGTCTGAGAGGGAGGGGATGGAAATGTGACCATAGAAGAGAAATTGATCCTTAAAGCAGCAGGTCTCTGCCTTCATGAAAAGGTTATTCCCCTATGAAGACAAAGGAAACCACAAACCCTTTGTTCTTTGGGTCCTACCCTGCCCTATGTTTAAAAAATGATCCTGCCCTCATAAAACACAGAACCATAAAGGATGGAGGGAGGCACCTGTCAGGGTAAGTAATCTGAATTCTGCTATTCCCTAGTTGGCTGGTGTGGACAGGCTACTTAAGCTCTAGGTCTCGATGCTCCTACCCATGTCCGGGGGTTGCCTTGTTTAGGGCTTATTTGCCATATTTTGGCAGGGCCCATTTCCCACAAGGAAGCTGAAAATACGTTTTCCAGCCTGCTGGCGGCCAGTGCATCAGCACACCCAATGAATTTTACTGTTCGCTCCTTTTTTTGTTTTTGTTTCTATTTTTAACATACAGAGAAAGAGAAAGATACAAAATGTCACTGTTACTGGGTCGCATACTGGTGGTGAGGGCCAGAGCCATGTCTGGAGTCCAATCACAGCGTGTTGTCAGTACACCAGATTTCCAGTTTCCAAAGCAGGGCTTCAGAGTTCTTACCAATTGTATGAGTTTGCATTATGCTCTTATTTAATATTAAAAAACGTAAAGCACTTGTTTTATATTATATGCACTGAAGAATATCTATAAACATATAATTTAATGAAGAATGAACATTCACACACACCCATATATTATTACTATTAAGGGGTGCCGGAGTCCAGCTCCGGCCAGGTCCAGGGGCCCTGAAGGATGAACGGTGTCGGCGAGAGAGAGTGAGAGAGTCATGAGAACCTTTCTGGTCACCAGGCAGGCATCTCTGTCCTGTGGGTTTTGGTGCCTTTATTTATAGGTCAAACGTTAACATGGCATCAGAAAATGGAATTCTTACAATGGATAGTTCACTGTGATAAGATGTTTTTGGAAAATGTACAGAAACAGGTTTTACAGAAGTCTTCTTGCAGAACAGCCCCAATTATAGTGAGGTTGAGTAAGAAAATAACAGGGTGTTTGTAGTGAAAAACAGGATAACATACACATTTTAATAATGCTAGGATTAAGTCATAGGTTTGTAGATACTCTTATCCATCCTCATCACAGCTGCCAGGGTAAGGGAAGGGGTTTGTGGAATGTAGGCCGTAGGAAAGGGGCTGTAGTGCTATACATCATCAGTTAGTAAAGGTGTATGTGGTAACTTATGTTCTGCCCTGATCTGTTCCTTCTCTCTTAAGTTACGCTCTTTGTCTCCGGGCAAGACTCGATTTTCCAGTTATATGCTTTATGGCACCAGAGAGCCAACCATACCTTTAAAGAGTTTAGCTCATTTCCAATACATAGAATAGCTTCTTTGAGTGCATTTACCTTTGTGTCTAGTTTTATGATTTCTTGAATAGCTAGGGCACGAGAGACATTTTTGGTTAGCTGATTTACATGTTGAACTGTATGAACCTCTTGGACTAATGTAACGGTAGAAACAGAATTGTACGTGTAAAGGTCAATCTTTTATGAGTAAGGGTCATTAACCTGTTCATAGCTCAAGGTAAAGCATGGAGGGGAAAAAGGACCTTCTGGAGACATGATGTCTGTTCCCATAATCAAAAGAAGAAGTTCCCACAATAAGTTCCTTCACAAGGTACAGTCATCATACCAGGGCCAGAATAAGGGGACAAGTCGCTCCCGATACCGATCAACAACGTACTTTGGGGACCGGTGCTCAAGCAGAAATAATAGGGTGGGGGTAGATATCAGTCATCATCTGATTGGCAAGAGACCATGCAAACTTGCTTTAACCTCACCAGGAGCTTTCTCCACTCATGTGCTCAGAATGGCTCCCAACAAAGGGCACCTTGGTGGCTCAGTCAGTTTAAATGTCCAACTCTCGATTTCAGTTCATTATATGTGCTGCCGAAGCGAGCACTCTCGATTTCAGTTCAGGTCATGATCACACGGTTTGTGAGTTCCAGCCCTGTGTCAGGCTCTATGGGCTGAGAGTGTGGAGCCTGCTTGGGATTTTCTCTCTCCCTTTCTTTCTACCCTTCCCCCTTTTCATTTATTTTTTCATTTTTTTAAACATTTGTTCATTTTTTTTGAGAGACAGAGAGAGACAGAGCATGAGCAGTGAGGGACAGAGAGAGGGAGACACAGAATCCGAAGCAGGGTCCAGGCTCTGAGTTGTCAGCACAGAGCCTGATGCGGGACTCGAACCCCCAACTGTGAGATCATGACCTGAGCTGAAGTCGGCCACTTAACTAACTGAGTAACCTAGGCGCCCCTATCCTTCCCCCTGTTCAAAATAAATAAATAATTATTTTTTAAAAAAGAAGCAGGTATTAAGAATACATTTAAATCCTCTTATATTACTTGCCACTTGCATTATCTTCCTCCTCCTCAGGTGTAAGTACTGTTTGAAATTTATATTAATTATTGTTCTGCCTTTGTAGTTTTATCGCATATGAACATATCCATAAACAATGTATTGTGTAGTTCTTTCTGTCCTTTTTTTAACTTTACATAAATAAAGTCTTTTTACTTACTCTTTAGTGATTTTCATTTTTCAATCATGTTTTTTAATGCATTCATGACCTTGTGTGTAGTTTTATTTCATTTCCAATGTTGTACTGCAGGTGGTTAATCCACAATTTGAGACAGCGAGGAGCTTTTCAAAGCTATCAGTGCCTGGGTCCTACCAAAAGCAATGAGATCCTTATCTCCAGGGTAGGCTTAGTTTTTGGTTTTTTAAAAACCCTTTTCCCATTTCCAGTGTGTAGCTAAGGTTGATATGCATGCTTGTTAACATTGCATTGTTAACTATACCACATTAGGTTTTGTCTTCACTTGCCTTTAGTTGTGTTTTTTTTTTTTTTTTTACTATTATAGGCAATGCTGATCTAGATATTTTAATAAAACACAACTCCTGAGGCCCTATGCAATATTTCTTGTATACAATATACCTAAGAATAAAATGTTCTGGTTCATACAAGATGTGCATGTTCAAATTAATAAATGATGACAAACTGTTTTATGAAAGTTCCTATTTCTTCACATCTGGCCAACATTTGATATTTTCAAACTTTAAGATGTTTGCCAGGACAGTAGATGTGCAAGACCATATTGTGATGATTTCAAATTTCCCTTCTGTAATTATTACTGTAAATGTGCATCTTCTTATATGTCTTTTAGTCATTTGTTGTGTTTTTTTTTTTTTTCTGGTGAATTTCCTGTTCGTGTTTTCACCCATTTTTCTTTTGGAAAGTTTGTCTTTGATAGATTTGGACAAGTTCTTAATACATTCTGGAAACCAGTCTTCTGCCTTTGTCTTTGAAAATGTTCCCATTTATAAGTTATCTGTTGCTCAATTTATGGTGTCTTAGGATGAACAGAAATCTTAATTTTAATGTAGTCAGAAGTATCAATCAGTTCCTTTTGAGTTAACTGTTAAAAATGTATTTTCAAAGAAATCTTTCCTTTCTTACGTGAAGTTATTTATCTATATTTTCCTTCATTAAAGATTTTTCTTACACATTGAAGTCCACAATCCATCTGTTGTGTGTGTGTGTGTGTGTGTGTGTAGTATGAGCTAGAGATATCATTTAATTTTTATTCTTTATAGGTAACCAGGTGTTCCAGTTCTGAGCTTTTCATTCTGTTCCACTGATATCCTTGTCTTTTCCTGTGTCAATACTACATTGTTTTAGTAACAATAAATTGTTATATCAATTCTTAATATCAGTGAAAGTTTTTTGTCATTATTCTGCTTTTTAAGGAGTGTGTTGACTATTACTGGAGATTTGCTCTTCCAAATAGATTTAGAATTAGCTTACCAAGTTATGAAAAACACTTGTGTGATTATGATTGGGATTGCATTGGTGTATAAATAACTTGGGGAGAATTAGTATGTGTATAATAAGTGGATTTCCCCACCTATGGATATATTATATATTTTATTTTTGTTACAGTCTTTCAGTGATATCTTATAATTTCCTTATAATTGTATGCAAAATGTTCATGCATACAGTTTGTTAATTTAATTCCAAATATGTTATTTTCTGGTTGCTAATAAAATGGTGTTTTAATTTAATTTTCTAATAATTCATTGTTGGTGTAGAGTGTCATTTTTTATTTTTGTAAAGATGTACATAACATGCTATTTATCATTTTAACCACTTGTAAGCATACAATCCAGTAACATTAAGTACATACACAATGTTGTATAACTATTGCCCCCGTCTATACCCAAAACTTTTTCACTATCCCTGACATAAATTGTGTACCCATTAAATAATAACCTCCAAATCCCCCTCTCTACAGCCCCTGGTAATTTTACCCTACTTTATGTCTCTACAAATTTGCCTATTTTTGGTACTTTGTATGAGTATGTAACTGGAATCATAGAATATTTGTCTTTTTTTGTGTCTAATTTCACTTAGTGTAATCTTTTCAAAGCACATCCATTTTGTAGTACATATCAAAATTTCATTCCTTGCTACTGCTGAATAAAATTCGTATATTATCCACATAATATATAATTTATCCACATTTTGTTTATCCATTCATCTATTGATGGACACTTTGGTTGCTGAGTACGTTGCTGTTAACATTCGTGTACAAAGATCTCTTCCAGTCTCTGCTTTCAATTCTTTTGGATATATACCTAGAAATGGACAATTCTGGATCACATAGTAATTTTATCTTTAACTTGTTGATGAACCACCAAACTGTTTTCCACAGCAAATGCACCATTTATATTTCTACCAGCAATGCACAATGGTTTCAATTTCTCTGTATCCTCACCATACACATATNTTCACCAATGATTAATGACTTTAAATATCTTTGCTAAAATGTTTATTGACCATTGCATATCTCTTTAGGAATGTCTGTTTAAGTCCTTTGGTCATTTTTATCAGGCTGCTTTTCATTGTTGAATTGTAGGAGTTGTTTATATATTCTGGATTTTAACTCCTTATCAGATATATGATTTGCAAATATTTTCTCTTATTCTATAGGTTGCTTTATCATTCTGTTCTTTGTGTCCTTTGATGTACAGAAGTTTTAAATTTTGATATAGTCTAATTTACCTATTTTTTTCTTTTTTGCCTATGTTTTTGGTGTCATACCTTTCAAGTTGTTGCAAATTTAAAATTATGAGGACTTTTCCCCTAATGGTTTCTTTTAAGAGACTTATGGTTTAAAAATCAAGTCTAGGTCTTTTAATCCATTTTGAGTTATTTTTGTATATGGTGTGAGGTAAAGACCAACTTTATTTTTTTGCATGTAGATAACCATTTTTTGTAGCACCATTTGTTGTGATGGTGGAATATTATTTTATAGATTCTCATTAAAACCTTACTTTTTTTAACAATTTGTCTATAGACAAATTAATCTTATATTAATTTAGATTCTCTAGGAACACACATATATCATGTTATGCTTCTTTTCTAATCCTTATACCTTTTTCTTTCATCCCTCCTTCCTTCTTTTCTCCTTCCTTCCTTCTCTTCTGTTCTTTCTTTGTGCCCCTTCAGAAACAATCTTTGTGTTTGTAGAGATCACCATAAATCTTGTTATCAACATTGACTCTTAATAATCAATTACCTTTGCTTTTGTTAACATTGCTTCCAACTATCTCATCAATACTTTTAAAATATGGTTTTTTAAAAGAGCTGTGCCCAGTATTTTAGTTGTGTTCTCCTTAGAATGTTTCTGTGAACATTGCTTTCTTAGTTAAACTAGCCAGACTGATTTCTGTTGTTTGCGACCAAGAGCCTGAATGAAACCTCTTAAAGGGAAAATGAGAAAAACCTGCTTACATGCTTTCTATGTTAACATAATGCCAGTTATATGGTAACCTCTCAGTAAATTTTAAATTTTTTAATGTTTATTTACTTATATTTGAGAGAGACAGAGACAGAGACAGAGAGACAAGAGTGTGAGCAGGGGAGCAGCAGAGAGAGAGGGAGACCCAGAATTGAAGCAGGCTCTAGGCTCTAATCTGTCAGCACAGAGCCTGATGACCCAATGTGGGGCTTGAACTCATGAACTGCAAGGTCATGACCTGAGCTGAATTCAGAAGCCTAACTGACTGAGTCACCCAGGCACGCCTCCACTCACTAAATTTTAATAGTTATTGCTTTCATGATCATTTTATCATTTATCTTATGATCGCATCATGCCATCTCAACAATATTTCCCTTAAAAAAGGATACTCCCTGGAGTGTAATACTTAGCTCAGACATGTATTTCTTCTGGGAAAATATCAGGCATGAATGAAGTAGTTGTTGAGGAGGAAGTGAGAAGGCTCCTATCACTTCATATATTATGGCTTGGAAAATAGCACTTTTTTTCTGGATATATACCTTTCCTTCTGTAGATTTTACTTTAACATGGAAAACATTCCAATAGATAACAGTGCTTGTGTCAAATTATAGAATATGATCATAATGAGAGCAAGACTACTAATTTTACTTTTGGAATATTGATAAGTGTCAAACTACTGAGCACAAATTCATTAGCCAGCTGTACTCCTTCAGGTTGGAAGTTGGTGAATAAGCAAGTATTTGTTTAATTTCGAATCTTCTCAATTTCTCTTCAAACCATGAAGCTTCTGGGACAGCTCCTTATGCATATGCACAAAGAGTGATTAGTAATGTCACATTTGAATTTCATGTGTTTCTGGTTTGATTTAGACTTCTGATTCTTAGTATTTTAATATAATTTGCAATTTTTATTGTTAAGATTAAAGTTTCCCAGTAAGCATAGATTTTAACATGTTGTATACGTTACTCTTCTTTTTTAGAAATCTCAGTCTGCCAATAGGTTTTATACATAATGTATGCCACTTTAAAAGATTTGTATATTGGGAGACCCTCACTCAGACTCTATCTTATAGACTGTCTTCCTGAAAACATACAGCGAAGTGCTTTAAAATATTTTCTTGAGAAAAGTTAGAAATAAGCTTTGATAAGCTACTGCCCTCAAGCATCTCACATGAAAACTTATTGTTAATTCCTTAAGAAAAAGAAATTTCACATTATCTCAATTAATAGAACTTTATAATTATGAAAACTTTGTGAAGTTCCTTTGAAAAAACATTTTGAAAAAAAGTATAAGTACTTCAAATCACTAAAGAGAGAAGCTTGTTGAATGAAATAAAATTATGAACTGACTTCATGTCTACAGGTCATTTCTATCCAAAGGCAATTACAAAAAGAGCCAGACCTCCCTGAATGGTTTTTTGGAAACAGTTCATTGTAGATAAAACTCTTTGTACCCATTTATCCCTAGAAGTGGGGTGTCAAAGCTACTTAAACTTTTAAAATATTTATGCACATAGAGGGATATGGTAGGCAGGATAATAGCCTCCCAAAGGTGTTCGTGTCTTAATTCTCAGAATCTAAGAATATGTTAGGTTACCAGGCAATGGGGGATTAAGGTTACTAATCAACTGATTTTAAAATAGGGAGATTATCCTGGATTATTTGGATGTATCTGAATGTAAACACAAGTTTTCTTTTTTTTCTTTTTTTTTTAAATATTTTTATTTATTTCTAGGAGAGAGAGACAGCGTGAGCAGGGGAGGGTCAGAGAGAGAGGGAGACACAGACTCTGAAATAGGCTCCAGGCTCTGAGCTGGCAGTCAGCACAGAGCCCGACGCGGGGCTCGAACCCACGAACCGCGAGATCATGACCTAAGCGAAAGTCGGACGCTCAACCGACTAAGCCACGCAGGCACCCTGACAAGTTTTCTTAAATGGGGAAGAGAGAGACAGAAAAGAACCAGAGACCCAGAGGCTTGGCAGGGACTGAACTCAATCTCACTGAAAACTGAGGAAGAGGTCAAGCAAGCCAAGGAAAGTGGGCAGCCCTCAGAAGATACAAAGGCAAAGAAACAGATTCCCTCGAGAACTTCCAGAAAGGGTGCACTCTGCCAGCACCCATTTCAGACCTCTGATCTCCCGAGCTATCAGAAAAGAAATACGTGTCATTTTGAACCACTAAGTCTGAGGCAATTTGTTTACAGCAGCGATGAGAAACTAACACAAAGGTTAAAAGCAGTGTGATAGTACATGAACTCGCACACAATATTTTCAGCAGAGAATAAAGGAACCGCAGGATGTCGTTCCAACCGGCCTCTACGTATCTTAGTCTCAAGTTCCCACTTTTTGGCTTATGCACCCTAATTGGAGCCATTGACAAGTGTTCTACTACGACTCAGTATGAATGAGTGGATACTTTGCAGAGGCCCAGGTGACTGTACTGAAGGGAAACAAGAAGTGTCATTTACTGTAATTTGAGCAAGCGCTCAGACAATTTTAGGTAGCTGTGTTCAGGTTGGGTCAGACTGAAAGCTCAGGTAGAGATCATCAGTGCTTTAGTTTTGTCATAGGCAGGCAAGACCACTCACCCACCATTTGCTCAATTCTTTGAAGGTACTAAATGGAAAATGCGACCTCGTAAAGCTTTAGAGCAAAAATTTTATTTGGAGAAAACAGACACCCCAAGACATCTACATAAATGGGCATGGAATAATTGATGTGTGGCTGGCCACAGAAAAGGTAAAGAGTTCAATCCTTGCCCTGGCAGCCAATGGATAATCTTTAAACCAAGTTTCTGCAGTTAGGGCGACAGGGAGACTCTGAAAGAGATGGAATAGCATAGAGCAAAGGTTATATAAATAATGTTCTAATATTTCCTGGGTTCAAGGTTATCTTTTTTCCTGTCTAAAGACAACAAGAAAAACATGGTAGATAATTTTTCTAGGTGTTTTTATAGTGGGTTTTGTTGACAACCAATCCACAGCATGAATGTATGTTGGCGGAGAATGATTGCAGAGCTTCCCTGACATATGCAGAGCTTCCCTGATATATGAAAGAAAAAGTAGAGAACTATCTGTACTCCTAGAAGTGAATCTGATGAGACATGTGCGATAAAAGCCTAAGGGACCCTGGATATTCTGCAGCTATTGTGCAATTTCTCATTGGTGAAGTGACTAATTCTGCAGTAAGTATGGTGACCTGTGTGAATGTTTCAGTGTTGAATACAGTAACAAATAAGAGGATGATGCAGAAGCCAACATCAGAGGGACAGAGAGTTTATCCTCTCCTCTCATGAACGAAGACTTTGTCGTAAAGTGATTTGCAGGAACTGTTAATTAACTGTGGAACCACTCTACGCTATCATGTTCTCATTAGCTATAGCTCCTGCGGCCATATGCATTGTATGTACAGGTGTCTATTTACAGCTCTCTCTGTTTGAGTTAATTGCGTTAGATGGATCGATCATTATAAATATTGAAGTCCGTAGAATAAGTTTATTTTCTACTAATACTTTCCTGTTTTTATAAGCCCTACGATACTTGTCCTGTGTATTGTTTTTGAGAAGATCTGAACTGGGTGAAATCAGTGTCTTTCGAACCAGTAAACTGAAACCAATAGTAAACAAAATCTCATAAAAATAATACCTAAAGAGGACCTAATTCTGTTTGAGTTCCATTCCTTACATAAATATTATTAAGAAGAAGTGTAATGAAAGCAATACAAAAAGTACTTTTTGCACACATTATACTTATAAAGGCGGAAGTGGATTATTTAATTTCTCAAAAAATGACTATGAAACATGGACTATTATCATCCTTATTTTCTATATGAGGGAATTGGGACTGAGTGATACTGGTAACTGGTTCAAAACCAGTCAACAACAGGGTGACAGAGTCTGAATTTAAACACAGGCCTGCCTCCTCCCAAAGGGCATGGGTTTAGTGAGTATGCCATGATAGAAGATCAAGATATTGGGTCACAACCTGAACAGTATATGCATTTTTCATTTCGACCCTGTCCCATTCTTTGAATGCTGAAGTCCTCCAACATTTGACTGGATGAGACCCTGATTCAACATCTTTATATCTCAAATTTTGAACATGCCTTTATTCTTGTCTCAATTTTTCACTCAGTCCCACCATTTCTTGGGCTCCAGCTTCCTTACCTTCCCTATGCACTTCACTGCTGTTGAGAGGAACTTGCTTCAAGTCTGACATGTGTCCTCTCATATCAATAAGTACACTGACTCGGGTGACAAAGAATCTGATTGAGGTGGATACAAGTTGTATATTTCCAGTTATCAAGAAATTTGGTGAAACATCTCAAACTTAACAAATGACTGGGTGCCCACACAATGATTTATTCGATGGAATTCACAATCGAATATTTGTATCAACAGCGTTTCAAGGTAATGGAACATCTAAAGCACACTGCAAGCTGGCTGAAAGCCTGGATAATTTTTTAGTGAGCCAGCAGATGGCAAATGTAGTTCAGTAGAGAAATGCAAAATAAACTGATCACAAATGTTATGTGCTAATCATACCACACATGATCGGAGAACAGATTTTTTTTTATGGCTATTAAGTGAAAAATGATGAAAACTATTAGTTTAATATATAATTAGTATGCTCCATTTAAAAATTTCACTGTAATATATGCATGCAAATGTTTAAATGAGTAAGGCATTGTTCAGTATATTTGATGTGGTCTAAGAAGTCTTATGTTAGACTATATTCAGCAGGAGGTTGTTGTATAGCTCTAAACATAAGAGATTGAACACTTCCACTTGGAGAGTTTTACTATTCAGGCATATTCAAGTCAAAATATGAGAGACTTCAACATTCTAGAGGAAGCTTCTTGGCAAGGATCAGTAAGAGAGTACTAATAGAATAGAAATACCCCCTTTATTTTTTGGGGGGTAAAAAATCCCCCAAATAAGACTAATCTCCTCTTAAGTTCAGTCTGTTTTCTGGTCTAAATAGTTTGCCAAGGCTGCCATAACAGAGAATCATAGACCAGGCTGTTTAAACAAGCATCTTAACATGCATTTATTTCCTCACACTTCTGGAGGTGAATAGTCTGAGATCAAGGTGGTCAGCTGGGTTAACTTCTTCTGAGGCATGCAGATGGCTGCCTTCATGGCCTCCCTTTTGTGCATTTGTGTCTTAAATCTCTTCTTTTAAGGACACTGGTTATTTTGGATTAGGATCCAGGTGATGACCTCATTTTAACTAATGACCACTTTCAAAACCTTGTCTCCAAATACCACTTTCTGAGGTCCTTGAGAATTAAGATTTCAACACATATTTGGGTCAATTTAGCCCATAACACTGACTTATAAATATAATCTTGGAAATAAAATTTGCCCATGGTAATTCAAGCCTCTTACAATTGAATAAACATTAACAAATATTAATTGAGATGTATTATATAATAGATACCGTTATACTGAAATTTGCAATTATAATTGCCCAGAGTATGGAGTCTAACTACATCATCAAATCATCTCATTTTACATAACCAAAGGGTAGATTTTAGGTGTTTCCTGTCCTTTCCTTCCCAGAGGTAGAACTTATTGCCTCTTGTAGGCTCAAACCACTTTTCAGTTACCAGATGCACTAATTAATTTGTTCATTTATTGAATTTTGTGTTTTCCAAAGTTTGTCATTGCTTCATCGTCTGTTTGTCTGGGTCAACACTGATGGTTGTATTGGATTACAAACCACTAATGGTGCGATTAAGAATGCTAAAAACAATTGGGTGTTTACTATGGGCTTGGCACTGCAATAAAATTCCTTACATTACTTTATTAATCCTTATGACAATCCTGTGAGGCAGAGAGAGTTTTAAGTCCCACTGTACACATGATGAAAATGGGTACAAAGAGATGATGTCAGAATATTGATTTTCTCTTGTTGTATAACAAACTGTTGTACAAATATTAACTGTTTTGTAGGTAAGAAGTTTGGTAGGCTGTAATTGGATTCTCTGCTCAGAATTATCAAAAGGCTGAAATCAAGAAGCCATCTTGACTGAGTTCTGGTCCTGGGGCTCTGGTGAAAAATTTGCTTCTAAGTTCATTCAGGTTGTTGGTAGAATCCAGTGCCTTGAATAAGTGCCTAAGAATCCAGAATCCAGTGCCTAAGAGTAAGGTTCCCATTTTCTTGCTGGCCAGGAGACCACTTTCAGCACAATGGAGAGCACTTGCATTCCTTGCCACCTGGCTCCCTCCACCTTCCAGCCAGCAAGAGCACATCAAATCTTTCCTGTGCCCCAGATGTCTGACTTCTGCCATTCTCTGATATCGAGATGCAAACGTAAAAAGCTCATATGATTTGGTTAGTCCTACTCATATAATCTCCCTTTTAAAAAGTCAACTGTACCATATAATGTAACCTAATTGTGGCAGTAACATTCATCATATTTAAGGTCTGGAGTTATGCAGATCACGAACAGCTGGGTGTGAAAGATCTTGGAAGCCATGTTAAATTCTGCCTCAGTCAGTTGACTGTCTCCTCACTGATACTGTATAACAATCCACTATAAAAGCTCAGCAGCATTCAGCCCTATATAATTATTTGACTCACATATGTGTGTTGATGAAATGGGTGAGGCGGTCAGGCTCAGCTTGGATGCCTTATCTGGGGCAGTTTTCCTGTATGTGTCTCTTATCCTCTGCCTGAGACCAGCAGGCTACCAGGGCATGATAATGGTTGAGCAAAAGAGCAAACATAAAGACACAGGGTTCTTATGGTCTAGACCTAGAACCGACACTCTCGGTACCGGTCACTTGATCTTAATTTTATTGGCTTGGTCTTCATTTTATTGGCAAAAGCAAGTCACATGGTCAGTCAAGGGGCAAAGAAATAGTCTCTCTACTTTTAGTTAGAAAAGCTGTAAAGTCAGAAAGCAAAGAAGGTAGATACAGGGAGGGGTGAAGAACTATGGTCAAAGATAAATCTATCTGGGGCGCCTGGGTGGCTCAGTCAGTTAAGCATCCGACTTTGGCTCAGGTCGTGATCTCACAGTTTGTGGGTTCAAGCCTTGCATCAGGCTCTGTGCTGACAGCCAGCTCAGAGCCTGGAGCCTGTTTCAGATTCTGTGTGTGTGTCTCTCTTTCTCTGACCCTCCCCTGCTCATGCTCTCTCTCTCTCTCTCTCAGAAATAACTAAAACATTAAAAAAAAAAAAAGATAAATCTATCAGAGCTCTGCTTTGCCATAGTAAACTTCTCCTGCACCCCTACTGCTGTTTCTCTCCCAGCACCTGTGCTATCTGAATAGACGAGCTTAGTTTTAACTGCTCCCTGTGTGTGTGAATGATTCTTTTATGTTTGGTTGAGCAATGTTTTCCGTAAAGAGTTAGACAGTAAGTATTTTAAGTTTTGTGGATTGTATTGTGTCTGTCACACTTACTGTGCTCTGCTGTTAAGGCCCAAAAGCAAGGACTGACAATACATAAATAAAACTTTTATTCGTAAAAACTGGATGCAGGATGGATTTGGCCTGTGCGCCATAATTTATGGACCTTTGGTTTCCATCCAATTAACTATGATTTGACTAGACCTGGTATTTTGGTCAAATGCTGCCACAACAACGTTAAATAACAAACTATGCAAACATTCAGTGGTTTCCCCAAACATTTATTTTTATGCAGACAGCTATGTAGAGGAACTGATGTTTAGCTTTTCCAGAATGGGTGGCTCTGCTTCAAGATGTGGGTCGTCTGAGCATGGATCCAGGCAGCAGGTTGAGTCAACCCTCCTACACAGGTATTTGTCCTGGGGTCCAGGTAATGGGGCAATCATTACTTGCTGCAAACTCTTCTTATAGTGGTTCACCGGAATGGAAGGTACAACCAAAGCTCTGCAAGCTCCCTGCCTATTGCATGTCTAGTGACATTCCGTTGGCCAATATAGTCACTGAATTGGACTGAACATATGTAACATGATAAAGTATACTCTGCCCCTGGTGAGAAAGGAGGGAAGTGAATATTTAGAGAAAAAAATATCCAATGATCACACCTGGTCAAATGACAAGCTATGACAATTTTTCCTAATTATTGTCAATGTTCCCTTTTTTTGGACCTAGAAATGTTCTGCATAAAGGAGCTCATTTACTAGGACATCCATTTGACTTATAAATGGTGGAATTATTTTAATTAAAAGGGAAGAGCTCCATTCTAAATATGGACATAGGAGAGAATGTTTATGTTATTACTTACGAATTTTCCCCTTATTAACTCATTTGGGATATCCATCAGCTACAAAACAACGGGATGAAAATTTATGAGAAGGGGCCAGTCACTGCCCTCAAAAATGATGCCAAGTACCAATCAAATTCTCAGCTGGTAAATTTGCAGAAGCACTGCAAGGAAGTGTGTGGAATCTTCTCTACTGCTAAGCAGTTCAATTTCACTCTCTTCATGGAGCATCTGAGTGAGATTGGGCCATATAAACCAAGAAGAAAGCCCAGATATAAGGCTCACTCCAAACATTGAGAGTTAGATATTGGAACCTATTTATGAAGTCAGTTATGTACTCTGGCTGGGTATGAGTGTCACCTTAGCAACTCACAACTTCTTAAAAATTTCCTGCTGGGGATTCTTGGAAGATAGTAGTAGTGGTATCACAGTGTTACGATCTTTCCAAATCTCCACATAAATCCATATAGAGCAATTCAACAGCAAATCTAGAAGCCCTTGGCCAATATATACACCAAATCTAGGTGTCAGGTATTTCAGTTATTTACTGCTGTGAAGCAAATTGCCCCAGAGCTTAGAGGCTTAAGAAAACAATAGCATCTTATTATGTCTTCTGATATTTGTAGACCATAAATTTGGAAACAGCTCAGCTGGGCAGTTCCAGTTCTGGGTCACTCAAGAGCTTGCAGTCACATGGTGGCTGGAACAATGGGGTCCTGGAGTGGTTGAGGACTGGCCAGGTGATTCGCTCTCTTCACGTGGTGTCAGGAGCTTCTCAAGTCAGCTAGATTGGGCTTTCTCAGAGCATATCCTCCGGGAAGTCAATTTGCTTACATTATAGCTAATGTCTTCAAGAGAGTACTCCATCAAGCAGGATGGAGACTATACTGTCCTTCATAATCTGGTTTCAGAAGACAGTAATAACACTTCTGTCATATTCTGTGTAAAAATCCGTTTAAAAAAACCAGTCCATTTTCAAGGAGAGAAGATACAGATCTCACTTCTCAGTGGGAATGGCATTGTACTGTCTGAAGGCTGTATTGTAATTTAAGCTTATAGGTATTGTCACAGCGCCCTTTGGAAAGTATTATCTTCTATATAAAGTATTCCTATGAACCCCAAAGGTACAAGTGAGTAGGGACAAATTATCCTCAGTTTCAAGACATGCATGGTGGTGTGATGTTTGTGGTAGGAAGATAAAGCCACAGGCAGCATGCAATGGACCTACAAACAGAAAAATCACAAAATAGCTGACAGGTGTTCATTGGAAGTACAGCTAGTGGATTTCTGGACAGACAGCAACTGCAAGGTGGAGGGGATTGGCCTTTTCTAATAGCAAGAGAATGCAAGGGCTCAATGGTAAGAAGAACCAAGGTGCTAAAAAAAAGTCTAGCCCTTCCGTACTTTTGAAACTGACTTGGCAGTGTTTTGTTACAGATCAGGGTTCACAATGGGAGAAACTTCTGGATAGTGTGTCAACGTTGAAAAGGATGGAATACTAAAGATAAAGGAAGAGATGCTCAGATAAAAGTCAGAAACAGCAGAATCAGGATATCTGAGAAAGGAAGTAGTTGCCATATTTTGGGGCCACCCAAATGCAACAGGACATTGATTATCCAGGTCACAAACTTGGGCCAAACATGCTGAATAAAGAACTTGACAGCTTTAGCCAGTACCCTGGCTGATGAGGCCTACAGGATAATCTAAAAACAGGCAACTGCCAAACAGGCAGAGGCTGAAAAATGGGGTATTTAGACACACACACACACACACACACACACACACACACACACACACACAAACTCATGAGGAATAATTCCAAAGGCAGCAAGTGATAACTTATGTTGTTACTTTTATTTCTTCTGATTTTGTGTTTATAAGATACAACCAGGTGAATAAATACTGGCTGGCAATAACCATCACGCTTTAGCCAATTGAAGTTCCACACATTTGCATTCATTCCTTCATTCAGTCATCAAATATTTATTGAGTCCCTATCAGGCACCAGAGACTGTGATAAGAGCTGGGAACAGAGTCACTTTGTTTCTTAGCTCACCTGTACCCTCCTCATTTTTATCCCTGGTCTGGTCTTGTTTGCAGGCTAGCTCAGCTCTACTCTGATTTCTTTGATCTACACATGGTCTCAAAGTTTGTGTTTATTTTCTTGAATGTGACTTTCTCTTCTCCCTGTTGTGCTATGGATGGGCTAACACCCTTGTCTTCTTGGTTTGCATTGTAGAAAGATCTGTCTTCCACAGACTTAGATACCTGGGCTCTGGAAATGTTAGTGTTGTTCTCCTTATGTTGGTGTATTAAGAAGTTTCTGGTAGACCCCATGGGGAGGGGATTTTGGCATGGCAAACAGTGATAGAGGTTTACTAATGTGTTGGGCACAAAAGAGCAATATTAGACCCACAGAAGAAATATGATCTATTTCTCATATTTTAGAACAGCAATATAACTTAGAAGGATGAGGAGTTCTTGTGTCCTTTACTGTATTTCTTTATATCATATGTCTCAAGAAAAGTTAAGTCCTCGAGTGAAGATAACAATTTGATTTTTTATAAGCACTTGAGTTGTAAAGGGGGATATCACCACAGGCTTTATATGTCAGATTTGCAAATGACAGAACTGTGAATATAAGGAGCCTAAGTAATATTCTTGCCTGAAAGTAACACCATTTTACTTGTATAAGGAAGTAGATCCAAAGATTACCAGCAAATAGTATCTCTAGTTCTATGAATAAAAAAAATGTTTAATCTCTCTTAAAATATGTGATGGGTACATGTTTCTGGGTCATATTCCGCTTGAAACATTGATTTTTGATGTTAAAAATTCAAAAGAAAATGTTAGGAAGCAAGAGGCCTTCATGAAAATAACCTTAGAATGTTCTTAAAGACTGTTAATTTTCAGAACTTAGTACAATCTTCCTGACATTACCATGCATTAATCACAATAAATCCAGTCGTTGCAGAATGATGTAACATTGCCCTTTTAAAACCTGAAGAATGAAAATATAGCCGAAGTAATTGATGCAAAGTTGTCCTTTCTGACAACATTTAACTAAAAGGTTTAATTGCTTCTTAAGGCAGCACCTCTTTTTATTTTTGTTTCAGTACTTAACCAGTACCCTCAGTATAGAGGTACTTATCCACTTATAAGTAATGGCAACTAATCACCCATCAGCTCACTGAGTGCTCCGCTGTTATTTAAATGCATACGTGGGAGAAGAGGAGGTAGGCTATAATCCTCTCTTTTATAGTCATTCCAACAGGGACCCTATTTGTCACAACATTGATCTTACTCATCCTGAGTCTGGCTAAATAACAGTGTCACTGTATACAATCTGAGGGAGCGTGAATAGCTTTGAATCTATACTGAAATTATGAAACTTGTCAAAATTGCAATTGTTGATCAATACAAAACGTTAATCTTTTCTTTGCCGAGATGAATGGGAGTACAGCTTCAGGTAACACTCATGTGGTGCTTTGCAAAGACCTTGGGCTCATACCGTCTACCTGATCCTCACAGTAACATCAGAAGCAATTTTTCTTTTTCTTTTCATTAGAAAAGAAAACTGAGGCCAACCTGTAGGATGAAATACAAAACGAATACATGTTTATACCACAACTAGTAAGTCTCCCTACCAAAGTCATATTGATATGAGGTCCTGCAAAATGTTAGGTTGTTAATACAACAAATTTATAATGTGAAGGCCACTCTTTCCATTGCACAGAGGGGCTTGAGTTAGTGAAATTACATAACACAACCAGGATCACATAGCGACTGCAAGGCAAATTTGGGACTTTTCATTCAGATAGTTTGGATTTGAAACCCTTTATTTATTTATTTATTTATTTATTTATTTATCTATCCGTGTTGCATGTTGCATTTCTCCAAGACCTATTTTAATGTAGACAGATTGATAGCTTCTTTATGAATGCAGTCTGAGTTGTGAGTCTGTATGATGTCATTAGGAATCAGTTACTACTTTTTCCATACATTCTATCCAAACTTTTGATGAATTCATTAAGTACTTATTTACATTTCATTTAGTTAACATACAGGGTAATATTAGTTTCAGGTGTACAGTTTAGTGATTCAACATTTCCGTATATCACCAGGCACTGATCACAAGTGCCCTCCTCTATCCCCATCACCTATTTCACCCACGCCCCCAGCCCCACCCCTCTGGTAACAATCTGTCTGTTCTCCATAGTTTATCTGTTTCTTGCTTTGCCCCTCTCTCTCTCTCTTTTTTCTCTGCCTATCTGTTTTGGATGAGTTCTTTTTTTTTTTTTTTTTTAAATTTTCAGAAAAATTTANTTTGGGGGAGATGTTAAGAATCATAGAGTGATTGTCAGAGGAGTTGACAGCATTTGCGTGCCTGTGCGCCCAAAGCAGTCCTTTCACCTTTTGAGGAGAATCCTGTGGGAGAAATCATTTCCGGCCAGACTGTCTCGGTCTCATACATTTCTTGTGCCAAAGGTCCTTCGGCACCTTATCTTGTTAAAGGCTTTATCTGTGTCTCCTCTATTTTTTTGTTAGATTATCCTTGATTAACACTGCTGCTCAGGCTCCCTTCTCTTTTGTTTTATAAAAAGAACTTCCCACATTCATGCTAGTTCCCCAGCGAAGGAAAATCTGTACACCACCTATGTGAATGCTGTGTCCTGCAGTGAACAAATAACTCTATCAGAAGTATTGGGCTTTTTTGTTTATTATCTCTGGCGAGTCCTTAATGTTTTTGCTCAGTGTCAAGTGGACTTATTCCAAACATGCTTAATAAGTGACAGTTCTAATTCAGTTGGCTTATTCCTTAATATAATTGTAGGTTAATAAAAACAGACATTAATCATTTAGCACACTTTATATCTTTAGCTTCTGTGTTTTTAATTTACTTGAAACGTTGGATTTTTATTTAATGAGTATTCCACATATATTAAACTATGTATGTATGCATATACATAAGTATATGTATGCATGTAACTACTGGCTTCTGTATTTTCTTCCAAGTTAAAATGATGAGTTTAGTATTCCTCTTTTGACAGTCTTTATTAGTAGCAGTATGTCTTTCCGAGGAACTGCAATAGTCCGTTTATATGATAGGCCAAAAGAATGTTCTGGTAATTTTAATGAGGGAGGATTGTTAATCTTCTTGTTACCTGAAGGCATCTAAAAGATTAAAGTGAAAACCCAGAATCCAGTCATCTGAAACTGTGTTTGAACGCTGGGATGGGCTGCCTTTTCAACAACCGTTTCTCCCAAGAGCCTACTTCCGAGGAGCAATCAGTTCTTAGCGCTCCATTTCCGGGAAGAGTCACTTTACAAGCCCATCTCCCTGGCCAAAGGGATTTGTTCAGAGGTTGGCTAGAGACTGAGGTGAGTTTTTTCTGGGAACACTGGCACTCAGATACTCATCTCGTCATCTCTGGCCGCTGTTTAAATTCCTTCTCGGCTCTCCATAGCTTTTGGAGAAAGTTCAAACCCTCTCTTTCAGCATTCAGCGCCTTTTGTAAGCCAGCCTCTGCCTTATTTCTCTAGATTCATCTACTGCCTCATCCTCTCTTGCACCCTGCTCACCTCCCCACCCCACCCCCACACACTCAAAATCTGTTTCAGGAGCTGTTTTCACTAAAACTTCCCTACGTGAAACGTTTTCATACTCGATGACTTTGCACATTGCAGTTCCTTGTCTAGAGCTTCTGTGCACTGCTTGCCTCTTCCTACCTGCTTTGTAGCGAACTGGTTTCTTTGTCTCTCTCGACTTGGTGAAGTATCACCTCCTCTGACAGCATTTCCTGACAGATGCAGAGTTTGGTGTGATTATTTATGCTCCCACAGCTTAAACCTCAGAGTCTACTACAGCACCCATCACATTACATTGTAATTGTTGGTTTTATTATTTGTCCCTAGAAAACACTGTGAATTTCTAGAAAGCATGGACTGTGTCTTAGTCACAGTAATAGAAGAGTATGTACTTTGGAGTCTGATGGACCTTTACTGGCTCAGATATTTACTGTATGTTCAGCTATAAGCAAGTCCCTCTACTTTTCTGAGCATTAGCTTAATGCTAAACAGAGCTACTAATGTCTACTTCTCAAGAAGATTGTTTATATAGGAAATGCTATATATAAATCACTTAATATGGTACCAGACACATTTCCTGTTATTATAAAACATTCAATATATTCAATAAATGAATAAGTGCTCATTATTCATATAAAAAAACCAAAGTTTACAGGATACTTAGATTTAATTCCCATTGAGATGTAGATTCTACAACACCATCCTAACACCTTTTAAAAAAATGCTCTCAAAATTACCATTTGAGGTTACTATTTGAGTTACCATTGGCCAATTAATGACTTAAAATTTTTTTCCATCTTTTAACTTTCTCTGCATTAGATTAATTCCATCATTTTATTCCACAGGATACTCTCTGTGTTAGATTCGAGGGTACATTAACTCTTTTTATCCAGCTTTGGATCATCAGCAAATTTGAATGGTATGCTGACTTTATTCTACCAAAGGCATTAATAATTTTTAATAAAAATGAAGTATTTAGGTTGTGGTAGGTTAGGAAGATAAAAACAGCATACTTTTGATATCTTCTTGAAATTCCTCTAGAAAACCAAGCAGAACAACCAAGGACCATATATCAAAATTTAAAATTCTACAAAGAACATCTTCAGCACAAATAGGTGACAGGACTTCATGGTGCTCTGATTATGGCTGTTAAACAAACCATCTTCAAAGCTTAGTGGCACCAGATACCAACTGCTTAATTATATGTCATGATTTTATGAGTTACAACTTTGAGTGCTGCTGAGTTTTCTATATCGTGATGTATCAGCAAAGTCCCCTCGGCAGTATTTAGTTAGTCTACAGGCTGGAATGGAGGGACCCAAATGGCTTTATTCTTGGCAGGGATGACTGAAAGTTTGCCTTAGCTAACACTTTTGATGGAAAACCTATACAAAGCCTTTCCGGTTTGGTGGCTCAGGATTCCATGAGAGACTGGTCCAGCAAATCAGGCAGAAACCTCATGGTCTTTTACAACCTAATCTCAGATGTCACATAGCATTACTCTTTTATACTCTATTAGTTGACACCTTCCCATATTAAATGAGAAGTGGTATAGACCCTACATCTGGATGGAAGCAGTTGCAAGGAATTTGTAGCTGTGTTTTAAAACCCCTGTACTATTTTTATGGCCACAAATTATTTACATTCCTTCTGAATGCAAAATACCCTCCCTCTTTCCCATGATCCTCCCACCCCACCCCACCAAGTCTCATCACATTTTGGCATTAGCTCAGATTTGAGGTCAAGGATCTCATCCTATAATTAAGGTGCTATTGAGGTACCTCAGATTTAGCACCTCTCAATCTGAAGACCAGTGGACCAAAGACACAAGTTCTTTGACTCTATCCACCCATGGCCGCACATACATACCCTATATACAATGATGGGACAGATAAAAGTTAATTGGCATAGAAGCTCTTGAGAAAGTGGGAGAAACCAGGAGACACAAAAGTCACTCAAATCCAGCCGGACATGTTACCATTTACTTTATTGGGGCTCAATCTTGCTCCTCAGTAAAGGTTTTCTGTGGTTCTTGACTCTGTTCTCTGGACTCTTGGTTCTGCCCTGTGATTATGTGGCTATTGTTTACATAATTCCTTCCATTACTATGTTTGAAACTGAGTAGTTTTCTCAGCTTGCTTGTTACATGAAGAAATTTGTAGATCCAAAGCTTTTTTATCTTTTTTCTTCTTTTTTTTTTTGCTTTTAATTTTATTAAATTTTTATCACTTTCTGTCCAAGTTGGTGCAATTTTTTAAAACACTACATATGTTGAAATATACCTATTTATAATCCACTCTATCAGACAAAAGCTAGACCCATGAATGTGAGAGATATGTCTTCTCTCTTGAGCTTTTTGTGAAGCTGTGGATGGATAAAACCTTTACGAGTCTTGGAAGCAGTATCGTCTACCCTAGAAGGACTAAGAAATAGCCTTATGATTCTTAGATGTTGTTTTGTTTCACTGAGGTGGTATGTGAGGTACTGCTTCACATCTTTCTGAGATATTAACAAAGTGTCTTAACGGCACATCCCTGATTCCCTGATGCCACTGGTTCTCATGGAGGAGAAGACACGTGACAATAATTTAAAGAAATTTTTAGTTTGCACAATTGAGAGGTGCTATGAGCATCTAATAGATAGAAATCAAAGATTCTGTTAAACATCCACAATGCACAGGATGGCCCACCTTGCATCAACAAGTAATTATTCATCCCCAAATGTCATTAGTACTAAGGTTGAGAAGTACTACTCTACAGTCATTGCTTTTATTATTTTTTTTTTGAGGATATTTTGCTGGAACGAAAGACTGTTCTAGAGTGATTGCATTTCCTGCCAAATTCTAATTTAAAAGTGAAAAATTTGTGGTTTTAGTTTAGCTCTTTTGTGAAGAGTATCCTCTTCCAGGTTAAAAAAAAACACACATTTATTTCAATTATCTATTTCTATGCACCAGCTAGACCAAAATTTAGTGACATGAAACAACTACATATTGATGAGACACATCTCATAGTTTATAATATTGTTCCAGATTGGTCAACACTGAAAAATATTGAACTTCAGAGGTTTAAAAAACCTTTTAGCTCTTTTCACAAAAAAAAACCAAATAATTTATAAGAAATAAAATATCAAAAGCAAAATATTATGCTAGAACCTAATGGAGCAACAGTTTTATAAAATATGCAAAGGAAAGAAATGTGAACCAAAGATTTTATATCAAGCCAAAGTTAAAAGTGCAAGTAAAGAACTATAGGAAAGCAGTTAAGGACTCAGGGAAGTTCATGTGGGACCATCATATGGCATTACTGGAAAGAGTTTCAGTCAATCACAAAACAACTGTGTAGATAAGTATGAAGTCTAGAGATAATCATCGAATGTTTTTGTAGAACTAAAAGATGGGTAAGGATGATAGATTGGTATAAGGATTACAGGCACAGAAAGAGGCAGAAATAACAAGTGGAATTGGCAGGATAAGGCGTTGGCAAGGAAACCAACTCTTAACTTAGAAATTTGGCAATTATGTAGAAGGAATTAAGCATTTGCCCTGACCTTTCTGTAAGGACTGTGTGTAAAATTGACTAAATCATCTAGTTGATTAGTAAAAGTACTTCTTTACAGAACATTTCATCTAATAAATCTGAAAGGAATACTCAAATGAGAAAATCACTGTTTTGGCTTTAGCCTTGATCGTGGATAGATAAACCACTTGGTGAAATGTTACAGGGAATTTTACAATAAGACGGTCAGGCTTTCCCCATCTGAAAATACCAATTTGTCTTAATTTCAGCAGGATAGCTAGACGTTATATTCCTCTTAGTACGATGTAATATGAATTATATAACAGCTCGTATGCTTAAAAAAAATGGTAGCACTCTAATCTAACCAAGCTTTTAGAACTCATTTTCCATTTATAGAAAATATGGAAACTAAGGGACAAGTAAAAATGTACTATGAGGAAACAAACAAATCCACAGTATGAAATATTCTGGAGAACAGTTGATTCATTCCCTTTAATAAGTCATGAGTGTGCATAAAAAGGGCACGGGGCGAGCAATGCTTTGTATTCATATTGTGGATCCAAATGAATCCTATATACTGTGTTTGGTTGTTATGTTATTGTGTGCAAGTACATGTTACTTGTTTCTTAGATAGCTTATTACTGCCTGGATTTACTTTTGCCTTGTTATCTACAGCTTTGTTGGTACACAAGCCTCTAATGGGCTTCCTGGAGAATTCTGTACTGTAGGTACATTGAATGGTAATGACCTCAGTCATTAGATATTTCTCCAGGAACTATGTGCCAGGTGTTGAGCTGGGTCCTGGGGGGAAAAATCAACAACAACATGCAAATATAACCAGGAGGGGGTCTGTCTTTTAGGATTGACCAATCTCCACTTTCTATTTGCTTCACTGCTGGGCTTCTCTGGGTTTCCTGTGCATATGTATAATTTACCTTTCAGCCAGGGAGAAGGGTGGGGGTGAGATAACCAAGGGCATTTTTACCCAGATTTTTGACCTCAGATCATCCAAGGTTATCTTGCTTCTAGGATATGTTCCTTTAAAATTGTAGTCATCTGCTTTGATGCCCTGAGCTTTATCATTGACTACTTCAAAGTGTAAGACTGCAGTTTTCTGTTGTCACAGCTGGGTGAATTGAGGAATTGCTCCAAGGCTAAAAAGCCATAAGCCCACAATTCTTAGTGAAATAGGTATCTTTCAGGTATAAACTCTTTTCAAGTTTTGCCTCACTTTGGCTGGCTTCTATTGCCTTCACTGTTTTGTGAAAGTGTTGTGTTGTTCAAGTTTTGTAATTATTATCTGACGGTTAAACTGCCAGACCTCTTTCTGCCATCGTTATTGCAAATGTTGCCATTTTCCCCCAAGCCGCTTTTTTTCAAGAAATGATAACCAAGTGTTTTATGAAATCTTAGATTTTAATCTGAAGAATGACTTGTAGGTCGTTACAAGATTTTCAGTTTATTCAGGGTCCGTATTCACCCAGGTATAGGGTTTAAAATACTTTTCTAACAGATGAATTTTCTCATTTTTTCCCCTTTGTCCATTGTATATTAATTACAAAAATATTTTTAATGACTAAATTTAAATATATTCTGGAAATAGAAATATTTTAATAATGTTAAAATTTAACAGTTTTTTTCTGTATTAAAGACCTTCTACATTAAGCTAAGACTAATGTAAATACCCCAGGAGATTAATAATGTAAAAAGAATCAGGTATAATAATACGCCAGTTATAGTAAATTATATATCTGATCCTATATCATTCCATGAATCCTTATCTGCAGTCACTGGGATGAGATGTGTTTAAAAATTCTGTAGGTTTCATTTTATTTATTATTTTTAAAAATGTTTCTTTATTTAGTTTGAGAGAGAGAAAGAGACAGTGACCAGGGGAGGGGCAGAGAGAGAGGGAAACAGAGAACTCCATGCAGGCTCTGCACTGTCAGAGCTCAATGAGGGGCTTGACCTCATGAACTGTGAGAACATGAATGGAGACGAAATCAAGAGTCAGACACTTAACTGACTGAGCCACCCAGGCGCTCCCAAGTTCTTTAGCTTTTAGATTTTAGAAGAGTAATATCTTATTACTTAACACTTCAACACACACTAAAATCAAATCCATTAATATTTCTACTGTAAATTGTGTAAGCATTATATTAATGGGATGAATGATGAGTATATACAGATTCATGCCAGGGCTTATCAGGATTTGTCTCCAAAACTACAGGATTGGGTAGTTTCAATGAATTTTTACTTTTATTGTAATACTTTTAATTATTTTTAATGTTTTTATAATTAGATGTATTTTTTAGGTGATATTAAAATGTGTTTTTTAAAAAATGTTTTATAAAAAAAAATAAATGATGCCAGGGCACCTGGGTGACTCAGTTAAGCATCTGACTCTTGATTTCAGCTCAGGTCATGATCTGTCATGAGACTGAGTCTCAAAATGGGCTCATCGTGGGCCATGGAGCCTGCTTGGGATTTTCTCTCTCCCTGGCCTTCTCCCCCTCCCCCACTTATGCATGCTCTCTTTTTCTCTCTCTCTTCTCTCTCTCTCTTCTCTCTTTCTCCTCTCTCTTTCTCTCTCTCTCACTCTCTCTTCAAAAATAAATAAATAAAAAGTAAAAATAAAAAGCTAAAAAAAATATCTTGTAATTAAGGCTTCTATTAAATGGATTTTGCATGTAGATTTCACAATTTTTAAATTCAATTCCGTGTTATTTAGGTAAGTCAAGATTATATAATAAGAGATCATAGCTTTGTTGAAGTCTGGCTTTAATGAATGAGTGATGGTGGTTGAATCATGATGTATACATCAAAGTAGCAGGTAAGCATGGCTGGCCACCGGCATGCTCTATTTACTGGTTCAGAATATTTATTTAAAAGGTAGATACTATTGAGGTACTTNAGAAAGAAATTTGCTTCCTAAAATGTCTTCAGTCTTGTTCACTCTATCCTTTCCCATGTATAATGCAAAGATATATTTTCCCCTAGTGTTTGCTTGACTATAATTAACAAATTAAGTAAGTCTTTATAAGTGAAATTTGACAGTGCCTGCTAACTAACATGTTTTCTCATTTCCATAAACTTTGCTAAGAACTGATAAGTATAGTTCTCTCTTCCTTGTTCAACTTGCTATCCCAGTAAATTCCTCAGTGCCCTTGGACTTGATTCTCAATCTCTCTTATTTCCCTGGATGACTGATCTGCATTCTTTTGAAGTTGGTAGAGGTCTTATACATGAAAGAAATAGGCAGAGTTAGGAAAGGAATAGAAGAATCAGAGCATGGAATTTCATGCTGGGAGATTTTCATACAGAAGAGGAGGGGTGTGGTTATCTTAAGATGAGCTGTCTCCAAATGCTTTTCTACTTACACATGTAAAAAAATGTATGTGTAACTTCGGTATTTTGTTCATATTTGATATATCGTTAATAGGGTGAAAATGGAGAGCTTAAGCATTTATAGAAAATATATTATTTTATGCTCTGCTTGCTAAATAGTTACATACAGGGATATAGAAGAATATGACTTTCCTTTTAAAGGAATGTGATGTAAGATGTTGTATTTCATAAATCAGTATAGATTTCTATGACTGTATCTCTTGCTGCATTGTGGCTAGTAGCATTTTCACACATATACACACGTGTGTGCTATTTTCTGGAAAACAGATTTAAAAAAACTTTTTTAATGTTTATTTTTGAGACAGAGAGAGAGAGAAAGAGAGAGGCGTGAGTGGGAGAGAGGCAGAGAGAGGGAGACACAGAATCTGAAGCAGGCTCCAGGCTCTGAGCTGTCAGCACAGAGCCCAATGCAGAGCTCGAACCCACAAACCATGACATCATGACCTGAGCTGAAGCCGGAAGCTTAACTGACTGAGCCACGCAGGCCCCCCAGGAAAACATTTTTTTTTTTAACAATGAGCTAAGAATTGGAAAATTATATGCCTACACTCTTTAATTTTGCCTCGTATAGAAAACTAGTGAAAGCAGAGTCTGTCGTCTCCAGCTAGCTTAATGGTTGTAAATAAATAATCTCAAAGAAAAAGGAGATTCTTGACATAGGTATTTTGAGAAGTCAAGTCGTGAGTTAGTCATTTTTTGTATATATTAGATATAATAGTTATTTAATATTAAAAAATTTTTATGTTTTATTTATTTCAAAGAGAGAGAGAAAGAGAGACAGCATGAGCAAGGGAGGGTCAGAGAGAGAGGGAGAGATACAGAATCTGAAACAGGCTCCAGGCTCTAAGCTGTCAGTCAGCACAGAGCCCGACACAGAGCTCAAACCCAGGAACCATGAGATCAAGACCTGAGCTGTAGTGGGATGCTTAACAGACTGAACCACCCAGGCGCCCCAATAGTTATCCAATGTTTTTCAATAAAATTTAAATTAAATGTAAATATCTACTTATTAGGTATCTTATTATAAGGTTGAATTTCTTTCTAAGATTGTATAGCAAGCCAAACAAGAAGTTTTCTTTGTAACGGCAAACAGTTTACCTTAATGGTTATAAAGATTGTTGATTTGTAAACTTAAGGCTACAATAAATTTGTTATTTAAGAAACTTACACTTTTGAAAGACTTATCCAAATAATACATAGAATAGATATAGTGAGGAAAGGATGATCTCTTCAATTAATGGTGTTGGGAAAACTGGACAGCCACATGCAACAAAATGAAACTCTACCTCCATCTTTCACCATATGTAAACATCAACTGAAAATGGGTTCAAGGTGTGAATGTAAGACCTGGAACATAAAACTCCTGGAAGAAAACATAGGAGGTAAACTTCTTGACGTTGGTACTGACAGTGATTTTTTGGATTTGACACTATAAGCAAAAATAAACAAGTGGACTACATCAAACCAAAAAGTTTCTTGCACAGCGGTGGAAACCAACAAAAGGAAAAGGCAAACTACAAAATGGAAGAATATATTTGAAAATCATAAATCTGTAAAGAGTTAATATTGGGGCATCTGGGTGGCTCAGCCATTTAAGCATCTGCTCCTGATTTGGGCTCATGTCATGATCTCATGGTTCATGAGTTCAAGCTCCACATTGGGCTCTGTGCTGACCATGCAGAGCCTGCATAGGATTCTCTCTCCTCTCTCCCTGTCCCTCCCCCCCAGCTCTCTCTCTTTCTCAAAAATAAATAAACATTAAAAAAAAGTTAATTTCTTAAATATATGAAAAATTTCATACAACTCAATAGCAGAAAACAATCGGATTAAAAAATAGGCAGAGGAACTGAAGAGATATGTTTCTAAAGAAGAGATATAAATGGGGGTCATCTGGGTGGCTCAGTCAGTTAAGTGTCTGACTTTGGTTCAGGTCATGATCCTGTGGTTTACTAGTCCAAGCCCTGCACTGGGCTTTGTGCTAACAGATCAGAGCCTGGAGCCTGCTTTGGATTCTATGTCTCCCTCTCTCTCTCTACTCCTCCCCTGCTCTCACTCTGTCTCTATCTCAAAAATAAATAAACATTAAAAAAATTAAAAGAAAAAGAAGACATAGAAATGACCAAGAGATACATGAAAAGGCACTCAATATCACTAATCATCAGGGAAGTGCAAATCAAAACCACAATGAGGTATCGCCTCACATGTATTAGAATAATTGTCATCCAGAAGACAAGAGACAATAAAGATTGGTGAGGATGTGGAGGAAAAAGAACACTCATGCACTGCTGGTGGGAATGTGCCCTGTGGAAAACAGTATGGGGGGTCCTCAGAATTAAAAACAGAACTACCATGTGATCCAGCAATTCCACTACTGGGTATTTATCCGAAGGAAATGAAATCAGGATCTGAAAGATATAGCTGCACCTTCACATTCCTTGAAGCATTATTTGTAATAGCCAAGACACGGAAACACCCTAAGCCTCAATCAGTGAATGAATGGATAAAGAATATGCTATAGGGGGCCTGGGTGCCTCAGTCAGTTAAGCATCAGATTTTCAGCTCAGGACATGATCTCATGGTTGGCAGGTTTGAACCCTGTGTCCAGGTCTGTGCTAACAGCTCAGAGTCTGGAGCCTGCTTCAGATTCTGTGCCTCCCTCTTGTCTCTGTTTCTCCTTAACTCACACTCTGATTCTCTTTCGCCCTCTCTCAAAAGTAAATAAACATTTAAGTTCTTTTTGAAAAAAAAAAAAAAAAAAGAATATGTTATATACACATGCACATACACACACACAATGGAATATTATCCAACCACAAGAAAGAGGGAAATTCTACCATTTGAGATAACATGAATGGGTCCTGAGAGTATTGCTAAAGGAAATTAGTCAGAAGGAGAAAGACAAATACTTCATAGCATCTGTGGAATGTAAAAAAAAAAAAAAAATCAAACTCTTAGAAACTGCATAGAAAAGTGGTTGCTAAGGGCTGGAAGGTGGAGGAAATAGGGAGAGGTTGGTGAAGGGTATAAACTTCCAGGTATAAAATGGAGGCTGTAGATGAGGATCTAATATAAAACACGATGGTTAGAGTTGATGACTATATTATGCCATTCAAATTTGCTGAGAGTAGCACTTAAATGTCCTCACCAAAAATAATAAATGAGTAAATAAGTAAGCAAACAAATAAATAAAATGATGGATGGGTTAATTAAATAGATGCTGCTATGAAGCCATTCACAATGTATACACACATCAAATCACTATGATGCCCACTTTAAATATCTTACAATTTTATTTGCCAATTATATATCAACAAAGCTGCAAAAACTAAGATGGAAAAAGAAAACCAAACAAAGAAAAAACCGAAAGAATGATTTATTGTAAAAAAAATTATGTTTCCTCAAGTTTATAACCTTTTCTAATTTTCTTTTTTTTAAATTTTTTAATGTTTTATTTATTTTTGAGAGAGGGAGAGAGACAGCATGAGCGGGGAGGGTCAGAGAGAGAGGGAGACACAGAATCTGAAGCAGGCTCCAGGCTCTGAGCCAGCTGTCAGCACAGAGCCCTACACGGGGCTCGAACCCATGAACCGCGACCTGAGCCAAAGTCTGATGCTTAACCAACTGAACCACCCAGGCGCCCCTACAGTTTTCTTTTATTCACTAAGTGTGGGTTACATTTCGTCATTGATGGCATCACTAATGTAGTTCTAATTATTTTAACCAGTTGACAAAACTGTGCATACCTTCACAAAGTTAAATGTCACTATAACATAAGTAGCTTTGAAAGCAGTGCAGAATCTCACGATTGTCTTTGCAGAAGCTAAATACCTGTCTTAGAAGATTCTAGACACCGTGTGGCTCATCCCGCTTACTGCCATTCCAGTCATGCCTTTTCTTCCCTTCACCTCAGCAGTGTGTCTGTTGGATGGGATGTGCATGCTTTCTTTTTTTTTTTTTTTTAATATTTTTATTTANTAAGCCACCCAGGCGCCCCGGGATGTGCATGCTTTCTACTGTTGCTATATAAAATTCACTGACACTTAGATGAACAACTCTATTTAGGAGATGGAAATGATTTAGGTACACAGACAATACAGTCCATTCCCACAGAAACAAGAATAGCTAAGAGGAACCTTCTTAGAGTTCTCATTTTCCTTAGTAGCCGAATGGGCCAGATTGTGTGCAGCGAGTAGTTGATCAACTGGACCCAATGGCCCAATGTGACTTGTTTGCTCAATGGAATCACCCAAATTCTAGATAACTTTTTGTAGTATTTTTGTTACAGTAGAAGTTTCAGAGGGTAATAATATGATTCACATTCAAATATATAAAAATATGTTTCACATTGTTATTTAATTTATTAATGAAGAAACCAGTAGAGTGGTAAATCCCATTCAAAAGAAAAGTTGTTAGGCAGATTATGTACAGTCAGTACAATAAATAATGCTAGAATAAGATTGCTGGATAATATACAAAACTGGTTAGTGTCCTGCACACCAAAAACTATAACCGTTATTAACTTTTCTACCAGATGGAAACTATTTGTGTCCCTAGCAGCCAAAATGATTTATAACATAATAATCTTCTGTAAGTCTAACTTTATGCAGTCTTGGCCTGACAAATATTGATCAATAAGTCAACCAATGGTACAATAAATGATTCGATAACGTTAGGTTGGACCTATGTAACAATGCATTATGGTAATATTGAAATCACATCAATTTTAGCTCTATTTCCAAGTGTCAGATAATATTTTATTAACAATTTCTCATAAACTGAACTCCCACCCCCCTTTTTTCCATTTAACTTTTTTGGTGGCATAACTACATTTTCCAGAGAACCACCAAATTCTGAGTTTCCATGGTATCATGGATTGATGCATACAATTGTCTATAGGGTTTTGAAATAGGGTTCCTTTTAAAAAGGATTGGCACATTCGCTAATGTTGGATTTACTGATTAGCATTAGCACCAGGTAAAGTTATAGAAATTTGCTTAAAGTTTAGTTTAATTTTGTTCTTTGAAAATTGAGTAGGTTTAGGAGGTTGGGATGATTTGCTGAGGCCCAGAGAGCAATGTTAGAGATGGTCAAGTTCAAGGCAGTCTTTCTCTGAAAATGGATCATATTCTGGGAATTATATCAGAAAGATAGATTGCCTGCACTGAACACAATACTGGTAAAGAAAAGATAGTGTTACACTTCCACCATAGGTATCCATTTCTAGTTATTTCTTCAGTTTGTAAGCTTTGAAAACAATGATGAAATCTGTGGAAGTCCATGGTACATACATTAGTATTATATTCAGGAAATTTCAGAGTTTAAAAAATATATACATATAATTATGGGATTTATTTTGCTAAGTAATTTTGAAACAAGTTTACTACACTGTGTTTTCAAGACCACATTCTAGCTTTGGAATGAATAAGTCATGGATATAAAAGACACAGTATAAGGAATATAGTCATTTGTATTTTAATAGTATTGCATTAGGACAGATGGTAACTGGGTTTGTGGTGGGGACAGCATAATGTACAAACTTGTCAGTCACTGTGTTGTACACCTGACACGAATATAACATTGTGTGTCAACTACACTCAAATTAAAAAAGAGAAAAAAAAAGGAGAACCTCAAGTTCAGTGTAGCACAGAATGGAGAATGGCATTGCTGTTAAGAGCAAAGGGAAATGAAATGACAATAGTTTTAGGAAGGTGTCCATGTTAGACATGTTGAATATGAGGTGTTGTTTTGCAGGAAAAGGAGATCAGAGAGATAACCCAGTCTAAATGCTTCATAGTACAAAGGAATACACTGAAAGTCAATTTAAGCTTCGAGGCCCAACTGCAGATAAATATTCGTAAGTAATCAGCAAATGGAGATAAAGCTTTGGGTATGAATGAAATCACTGAGAGAAACTGTGTAGATAGAAAGTAAAAAGTGAAGTAAGGAAGACCTTTGGCAAATAACTACACTTTTGAGATAGAAGAGTAAGAAACCAGGAAAGGTAGACAAGTCAAGGAGTGTTAACACGTAGGATTAAAAAAAAAGGTCAGAGCTGTGCCTTACAAATGTTAAGTATTATTGAGCATTAAGTATCTTTACTTCTCAGAGTAGGAGTAAAGGCCATTAACTTTTATCCATTAACTCATTCAGTAGCTTTCTCACTCAAAAAGCATTTACTGAATTCTTTATAACATGCTCAGTCTTCTGGTAGGTGTTTAAGATATTATAATAAGCAAAAGGAAATGTGTGATCCATGTCCCTACATGACGTTCAATCTTATGGAGGAGAATAACATATCTTATATATATGTGTGTGACTCATATATATATATAATATTAGATTTATTTTGTAAATATGTACATAAGAATCACACACATATTTTGCAAGTGTAATGAGTACTATGAATAAATGATTCAGGTCACTATGGAGATGGAGGATCTAGGGGTACATGTCAGGGGCTGGGTGGTGGTGGACAGAAAGTCAAGAATTTCTAAAGTCAAGATTTTCCTTTAGATCCTTATCTTTTATTTAAAGTTTATTTATTTTTGAGGAGAGAGGGTACACACATGAACCAGAGAGAGGCTGAGAGAGAGGAGGGGAGAGAGAGAATCCCAAGCAGGCTCTGCAGTGTCATCTCAGAGCCCAACGTGAGGTTCCATCTCCAGTCGTGAGGTCATGACCTGAGCTAAAATCAAGAATGGGAAGCTGAGCCACCCAGGCACCCCAAAGTTATGATCTTTTAACTGGGAGCTTAAGGATGAACAGTTTGGAAGGAGACATAGGATGGTAGCTTTAGAGACTATCTCAATATTTTTTGTTTTTGTTTTGTTTTCAGGTGGAAGAATCAAACACAGGGGTCTTTACATCATTTGGGAGGACCTTTGAACTATTAAGTTCTGCATTTTTCCAGACTAGACTGTTATGGGCTCCTTCTTTGGGATCCCACTCACACACATTTATATAATTATTATGTGGTTGTAATTGTCTAGAGACTCTCACTGGCATTTGGTATGAGGGGCAGAAAATATTGCTTATGTATATAACATCCATAAGACCATAGAGCCAACAGCTGTTGGAGCTCAGCTTCGCATGATGTTTCCAGAGTCTCAGCTCTTTCATGGACCTCCAGCAGTCATCCACTGGCAGAGATATTATTCATTAATCACAAGCTAATTTAATACTTTAGTTATTTGTTGATCATTATTATTTTCTTGGTTTTTTTTTTGTTTTTGTTTTGTTTTGTTTTCTAGGAGAGAGAGAGAGACAGTGTGAGCAGGGGAGGGTCAGAGAGAGAGGGAGTCACAGACGGAAACAGGCTCCAGGCTCCGAGCTGGTAGTCAGCACAGAGCCCGACGCGGTGCTCGAACCCATGAACCGCGAGATCATGACCTAAGCGAAAGTCGGACGCTCAATCGACTAAGCCACCCAGGCGCCCCTGATCATTATTACTTTCATTAGCATAGTTCTCGATGCACGGTTGATTAGAAATAAGTAAGTAGAAAAATTAACTATCCTCTATTAAGGTAACTTGCTTCTGACGGCATTTAATGTGCATAACTCACATGCATACTTTTTGCCTGTACAAAATATAACTAATATGTATCAAGAAAAGTTCAACTCATTTATAGCAACAGACATTCAACACCCCCCACACTCAATTAAAACCATAATTGTCATTTGGTAATTACAAGGACTCTATTTGAAAAAGCATTTGAGAAGCAACAAGATGAATGATCCAGAAGTACTATGATAAAGGAGCACTGGTAGGTGACAAATCCTTCCCTTTCTTTGAGTAACTAAGGCAAGGGCTCATTTTTCAAATATGACAAGATTGCTTAAATAGCTAGTATTTCTCTCCAGGATATTTGGGATGTCACACTATGAGAAAAGACAATGAAAAGCTATTTCATATTGTGAGTACTCTCTGCAAAAAGGAAAGATGTTTTTTTTTTAATTGGGAAGATAAAGGACTTTCTTCCTTATTAAGGGCCTGAAGTAAATATGAAATTAGATCATTTTTATAGGCAAAAAAGCTCTAGAAAAGATGTTGTCAGAGAAATCAATTTCAAAGATAATCCTTAAGATTATAAAACAATATATAAATCTCTCCTTTGAGCTAGATCACTGCAAAACAAAGAACATTTCAAATGTACAAAGTAGATTATTTAAATATAACCTAGGACACTCCTTTTATTTTTTTTTTTAGTTCAACAATAATGCTATCATTTCTCTGTTCATTCAGATTATCACACATTGAATTTTTTCATGAGTAAGTCATACATTCACCTCTAAAGTTTGGAGTTTGTACAACCATTATATAAAAGCACAGTTATTTTGTGTACTTTTTATCTTACTGAATGGAGTAAAGAAACTACAACACACCCATGTTACTGTGACTGTAATGACTTTTATATGATAATAAATCTTTGAAATTGATGATTCTCAAACTCCAATTAACTGCAGAATCTTATACACTCAAACTTCTGGACACCTGACTCTTAAAATTAAGAAGAGGGAAGTTGTTCCCACATTGCATGAAGTTAAACAAAGTAAGAAATTCATTATTAGGCAGATGAAAATAATGATATTTTGTCCAATGAGCTTAGATTTACTAGGTCTTTTACACATCAACCAATTCTTTAGAATTTCACATCCCCTAACATTTTCCCTTACCTAAGATTATTTTATTGGAAGAATTTCTTACCCCAAAAAAAGACATGAAAAATAGAAAATAAAGCATCTACCCCATGCCCATCCTAACCTATCCAATTAATGGCTAAATGAAATGGTGATTATTGAGTCACATATATGGAAGGTCACAAGGTTTAGTTAAAAATTTTTTTGACGTTTTATTTGCTTTTGAGAGACAAAAAGACAGAGCGAGAGTAGGCGAGGGGCAGAGAGAGACACACACACACAGAGATCCAGGCTCCAGGATCCAAGCTGTCAGCACAGAACCTGATGCAGGGCTCAAATTCACAAACCAGGAGATCATGACCTGAACCAAAGTCATATGCTTAGACTGAACCACCCAGGTGCCCCACAATGATTAGTTTAAAAGCCAGTATAGGGAGATGAGAGGCAAAAAGTCATGGGAAGTCCCAATTTCAAAATCTACCCCATTTCATATGGACCTAACATATCCAACCACCATATAATCATGCATAAGATTTATTTTGGAAGAAAAATGTTTAGGGGATGATTATTTGGAGGCCTCTGGGGATGAGAGCATATAAGTATATTTTTAGTGGCCAAGTGTAGGAAGGACAATAATTAAGTTTTTATGAATATGGAATTAGGTACAGATCACAGCGTAAATCTCAGCATCACTTTAGAGGGAAAAGCAGGCAGGGATGAGAAATAGGGTGCACAGCTGAGTATCTGTGGGGACAGGAGTGGCTGACAGATTTGCCATTTTGTGACCTCCCCAAACTTTCCACTGATGACTTGGTTACTCCCAACTGTATTTAATGGAAAAAGCAAGCATTTTATTTCAACACATGACATAAGGCTTCAAAATGCTCAAAAGCCCTTACAAGATACTGATTTAAATCATTATGGGCCTCAGATGAAATTCTGTTTGGTTTTTCAAAAGTTGGTTTTGACAGAGATTGAGGTCTTTCCTGAGTGTGTGGGAGGCTGATATCATCAATGGGAAGATCTAATAATATACATAGCAGAGGTGACTTGTGTGTGACATAATTTCTACCAGCTCCACAGTGTTACCTACCTCAGATGATTACCTTCCTCAGCTTATTACCTACCACTATTACCTTTCTGACTCTGTGATATATCTGATTCATGGGATATATCTGTGAGACTAAAATTCTTTCAGAAAATTTGCTAAAGGAAAAGAAACATACGAGGTATCTATTGTTAGAAATACTGGCATTATGATTTGAAAGTCAAACCTATCTAGCACAGGCAGCTAAAGATATTACTTGTCAAACACTGAGAATTCATCAAAAAATGCCTTTTTATGCTTATAGAAATGATGGAGCTGCTCAGCCCCTTACATTAGATACCATCCAGCCATGGACTATTGCATTCAAATTCTAGAACTTGTAGATGGCATTCTGTGATTTTATGAGTGCCTTGGAATCTTAAATGCTCTCTTTTTTGAAAATGCTAGTTTGGAATTCCTTACTCTGGCTGGTAGCTAAGGTATTNGAGAGAGAGAGAGAAACTTAAGCAGGCTCCACGCTCAGCATGGAACCTGTCATGGGGCTTGATCCCATGAGGTTAAGAGTCAGATGTTTAACCAGTTGAACCACCCAGGCACCCTATAGTTAGTTTTTGGTTGTCGTTTTTCAGACATTCAAATGATGAGTCAAAGTATAACTTTTTAGGGGCGCCTGGGTGGCTCAGTCGGTAAAGCATCTGACTTCGGCTCAGGTCATGATCTCACGGTTCGTGGGTTCCAGCCCCTCTTCGGGCTCTGTGCTGACAGGTAGTTCAGAGCCTGGAGCCTGCTTTGGATTCTGTGTCTCCCTCTCTCTCTGACCCTCTTCTGCTCATGCTCATGCTCTCTCTCTCTCTCTCTCTCTCTCTTAAAAAAAAAAAGTATAACTTTTTAAAGTTAAAAAGTGACCATAACTGTCATAGGAGTAAAAAGTGAACATGTGACAAAATAATTTTATTAATAAGGAAGGTAGCAGGTCTGTAAAACTGGTTCAAAAAATATGTGAGGAACTGAATATCTACAGGCCTTTAAAAAAGGAGGGGTCATGTCTAGTAAGAAGTTGCTGCCTGTGTTCTCTAGGATTTTGGATTTTGATAGTTTCCTGTCTCATATTTAGTTTTTCTCATCCTATTTGAATCTGTGTATGTGTGTGTGTGTGTGTGTGTGTGTGTGTGTGTGTTTGGTGTAAGAAAGTGATCCAGTTTCATTCTTCTCATGTCTGATTCTCCCAGCACCATTTGCTGAAGAGACTGTCTTTTATCCATTGGATACTCTCACCTGCTTTGTTGAAGATTAGTTGGCCATACATTTGAGGGTTCATTTCTGGGTTCTTTAATCTGTTCTGTTGATTTATGTGTCTACTTTTTTGTGCCAATACCATATTGTCTTGATGATTACACCTTTGTAATACAGCTTGAAGCTCAGAATTGCGATGCCTCTAGCTTTTGTTTTCTTTTTCAACATTGCCTTGGTTATTTGGGGTCTTTTGTGGTTCTATACAAATTTTAAGATTGTTTCTTCTAGCTCTGTGAAGAATGTTGGTGTTACTTTGATAGGGATTGCACTGAATGTGTAGATTGCTTTGGGTAGTATTGACATTTAACAATATTTGTTCTAATCCATGAGCATGGAATGTTTTTTCCATTTCTTTTTGTCTTCTTCAGTTTCTTTCATATGAGCTTTCTCTAATTTTTAGTGTACAGATCTTTTACCTATTTGATTAGGTTTATCCCTAGGTATGATATGGTTCTTGTGCTATGGTAAATTGGATCAATTCCTTAATTTATCTTGCTGCTGCTTTATTATTGGTGTATAAATATACAACCGATTTCTGTACATTGACTTTATATCCTGTGACTTTGCTGAATTCATGTATCAGTTCTAGCAGTTTTTTGATGGAGTCTTTTTTCGGTCTTCTATGTAGAGTATCATGTCATCTGCGAAGAGTGAAAGACTGACTTCTTCTTTGCCAGTTTGTGTGGCTTTTATTTCTTTTTATTGTCTGATTGATGAGGCTAGGAGTCAAGGAAATTATTTAAAAATGAACAATTGGGACTTCATCAAGATGAATGCTTCTGCACAGCAAAGGAAACAATCAAAAAACTAAAAGGCAACTGATGGATTGGAAGAAGACATTTGCAAATGAAATATTGAATAAAGGGTTCGTATCCAAAATCTATAAAGAAATTATCAAATTCAACAGCCGAAAACCAATCCAGTGAAGAAATGGGCAGAAGACATGAGTAGACACTTTTCCAGAGAAGACATTCAGATGGCTAACAGACACATGAAAAGATACTCAACATCACTCATCATCAGAGAAACACAAAACAAAACCACAATGAGATACCACCTCACAGCTGTCAGAATGGCTAACATTAAGAAGTCAGGAAACAACAGGTGTTGGCAAGAATGTGGAGAAAGGAGAACCCCTTTGCACTGTTGGTGGGAATGCAAACAGGTGCAGTCACTCTGGAAAACAGTATGGAGGGTTCTCAAAAAATTAAAAATAGAACTACCCTACAACCCAGCAATTGCAACTACTAGGTATTTATCCAAAGGATACAAAAATGCTTATTCAAAGGGGCACATGCACCCTTTGCTTATAGGAGTGCTATCAACAATGGCCAAATTATGGAAAGAGCTCAAATGTCCATCAACTGACAAATGGATAAAAAAGATGAGACTGGAGTCTGCTTCAGATTCTGTGTCCCCCTCTCTCTCTGCCCCTCCCCTGCTCACACTCTGTCTCTTTCTTTCTCAAAAATAAATAAACATTAAAAATTTAAAAATAAAAGAGAGAGAAAGTTTTCCAAATCAGAGAGGGAGACCCTCTCCAGTTTCTCATGAGAAGTCCCTATGGCCTGAATGGCTTTGCTCACTCCGAGCCTCTCATTCTGTCCACTCCTGACCTTAACAAAAGTTTGCACATAAAACAGTGTAACTGGTTTCTTCCCTTCAGCTAAGGCCACTAATTACCCACAAGTGAGGAGTGGAGATTTATGATGGCCTGTCAATCTTAGGTGTATGTAAACATGTATGTGTATATGTGTATGTAAATATGTATATATTTAAATTCTATTTAACTGTATATAATATATAATTATATATAAATAAATATTATATACATGTACATGTATATATGCATGTATATATTTAATTATATGTAATTATATATAAATATACAAATGATATGTAAATTAAATACATTATAAATTCATGTAAATTAAGGTAAATATATATATATATAAATGAATTTGTGGCTTTAAGAACAGTCTGAAGAACATTTTCTATAGCTGGATTATTCCCAGTGAAACATCAAAGATATACTTACCAGAATATAATACAAAATAAGCCCTAATTCATTTTTAAAATGTCGGTCATTCTGGGTATGGAATTTTCAAGCTGGAATTTGACTTTGTACCTGGCTGGGCTGGCATCTCGCAGACATAGCTTGAGTTCAACAGAGACCAAATCAGAGCCCACACGAATTGTCATCATGACTTAGAGGTCATGAAGACTGAACTGAACTCAACTGAAGAGCTTTGAATGTAGTTTCTGTTGTTTAAAGTCTTCATTTTGAATCTAGTCATTAGACTACAGCAAATGATATTAAATATCAAGAGGCTACAATTCCCTAGATTATATAGGTGCTTGGGGGAGTTTTAATCATTTCCTGATAAAGACTGCAGGTCCATCTGCTTGTTGGATTCATTTATATATTTATTTATATATAGATACATACCTATTTGGAATTATTTAGATTCTCTCTATATACAGACAACAAATATGTACATTTGCTGTTGTTGTTAACATTCACATTGGCTTCTTATCCACTGTCATCTGTTCGTGGTATTCTGGAATTAGAAAGTAGTGATGTTACACAACTTTGTAACTATATTAAACATCTACTGAATTGTACAGTAAAAAGGATGACGTTTGTGATATGTAAATTACATTTTTAAAAAGGCATGATGTATATTTTAAAAAATCCTACGTGTACAAACTATTCTATCCTTCTGATAGCCTCTCAAGGAAACATTCTGGATTGCATGGGGTATGTCTAAGGCTTTCTCAAATGCTGTGAGAATATGGGAATTACTAGAACAGTGCTGAATGATGACTCTCATCACGTGAAGCATTAATGCTGGCTGCTCACTTTCTTTTCTAATCTTAGGGTCATAAAAGGCTAATAGGTATTTTATATTATCCTAATAGTAGAGTAGTAGTATGATTTACTAGTTTTGATCTCATGGTAGAATAATAAGTACTCAACTTAAGGATCTGTCCAAAAATGATATATGTCCACACCATAATGTCCTCATGAATGTGATAACACTATTTTGCCATCTAGTTGAAAACAGAATAAAGAACGTTTTAGTTATTTAGTTAAGGTCACATAACAATTTGATAGTGGGAGATCTATGGATCTTTGTACCATTCTTTTCATGTACGTTGCTGACTTGTTAACTGCCCATTTTATTAAAAAGAAATCCTGTCAATTACCAGGATATTTCAATGTAGTTATTAATAGACTATAGTTTACAAACCAGTGGCCTATAGGCCAGAGGTATATTTGTTGCCATTTGTGTCTTAACAGGCTGTGAACATAGGTAGGCATTATGTAAGGTTATTAATTCAAGCTGGTTAGCACCCATTGTCTATTGTCCACTGCAATGAATTTATTAATTATCTACCTTTCCACCAGCTACAGAGCTTCAGTTTGAGATCCCTGCTATGGTAATCTTAGAGCCTAATTAACTCCTGAGCCTCTATACGATACTAAGTAACATGACAGTAACAGCCCATTCCAGAGTTTGCCTGCCTCTTCTTACTTAAAATAACTGGACTGATTAATTCCTAGGGCTGGTTTAAGTTCTCATAAGAGTAGCTTTGCTTTATCCTAAATTTGGTAAAATTTGGGGAAATTTACGTTGTTTACCAAATATTCTGGTTTCCACCCTGCAGTTCCCTCTTCTTGTGGGAATACTTTATACGATTATTCTCTAACTCAAGGGCAGGCATGTGAACTTGCTTCGTTGAACGATGTTTGGACAAAAGGGATGTATGTCACTTTCAGGCAGAAACTTCATCATCCTGAATATGATCTGAAATTTCTCTCTCCTCTCTCTTATAACCAGAGGTAATTTCCAGGGTAATGAGAATTTGTCCTCTCAACTTTGAACTTCTCCTTTCTCTCCTACAATCAAGCCCCCAACCTGTTGGATTTCTGCTATTCAAGGGGCCATCTCTGAGTTATTTAGCTGTCAGCTCAATCTCTGCCTCAACTTCACCTTTGCATTTTCCAAGTAGAAGAGAAAAGATGTAAACAGTCTTTTCAATGAAAAGGAAAAGACATGTCTGAGAGGTAGGAGGTCAACAGTGCCAAATGGTTAACTCAAGTTTTGCTGAAACTTGAACTCCATTTTCATTTCTTCCTATTAGTTAATGGGAGTTGAGTATCATCCCTGAGGCGTCTCAAAATCTGCTCTGTTAGCCTTGTCCCTCTGGACCCCCTGCTTCTGAGGGTGCATACTATCAATATATATATGAATGCCAATCCTGTTGCTATTCTTGACCTTTTGTTTTCTGCAGGATCATGTTTTTCATTCTCTTTCAAGTAGCCATTGTGCCAAAACTCTGAGATATGAGTGGAGGAGATACCACCTTTGCCAAACTACCTGGCTTCTTGCCTTAGTCACATCCAGAGCACGGTGTTACTCTTTCCCCCTCCTTTTCTTTCCTCACCTCCTTTGGTAGCCCAAGCAGGGAGTTAAACTGTGCTACCCCAGATACGTCCTTTTACTCTTATGTGCTGATTCGATGTCTTTATCCATTCAGTCTCATGCTGGAGAGTTCAGTTCTCCTCTCCTCAGCGGTGCCAATAGTACCAGGAGCTAGCTCCAAGGCTGTTGTCTTTGAGTCTGATGCTGGAGACCGAAGTCCAGGAGGGGAAGTCAGTCAGGAAGGGAAGATGGAGGTAAGCAAGGTGGGAGAGAGGAAGAATAAGTGGATGTCCACAAGCACAAGCTGGGGACCATGAAAGGGGACTGAAACCTGCATCAGTTCCTTTTTCCTCTCACCTAGGTAGAATGGGTATCCTGTAGAAGCTAGGGCTCTTTGTCATGGAGCTAAACACACACATTTGGTCCGGGGATTAGAGAAGCCAAAGTAGGATCCAGAGGCAGATGGAGCCATCACACAATTGTTATGCCTCACACCAATGAGTTAGCCAGCCAGGAACAAGATATGCAGGCTAAAAATGGCTGCTCCTTCCTGTCCAACCTCTAGACTTTGCGCAAACATCTCTCTTGTAAAACTGATAGGATGAATCAAGATCAATCAGAAGACAGTCCACTTTGAAATTTTGCCTCAGATTATTCTGAGGCTTTGAGTCTGGGTAACTTGGAAAAGAGTGGACATTATTGATAAAAAGATGGAAGATAAGAGAAAGACTGTAGTTTAAGGCTTGGTAAAAGTTGTCTGGAATCAGGCACACTGCATTTGATTTCCCATTAGCCTGGAGTAGCTCTCCTGTGAAAAGAAACATTATAAAACTTACTGAGCATTCACTCTATTCCAGGAAGTCTCTCAAATATACATTTATAGTACCTTCTATGAGACAGATCCTGTTTCTCTTGATTATACTGATAAACACACTAACAGGATTAATAAACTTGCTCAAGGTCACATAGTAAATAACTGGGAAAGCCAAGATTGGAAGCTAGATAGATCAGCTCAGGAACCCATGAGCTTTACCACTCTTCAGCACTGCCTCACATCTGCTATATGTAATTAGAACTGCCCCCTGATTTGTTGTCATGGAAATCTAACAGTCTTGATTTTAACGAACTTCCCTAGCAAGTCTTAAAGCCTTGAGAGCTAAGAATACCATGGATAAAGGTGGGGATGAATGTTTTGTGTCAAATACAATAATATTGCTGGAGATTTTATCCTCATTGCTCCCTGGGGTTTGTTTGTTTTCCAAGATGCTCACTAACGACTAGTATTTCATTAGAAATAAAGTAAAAAAAAACGTTCATAGCTAACAGAAGAATATAAGATAAACTTTGCAAGAACGGAGTAAAAATATGTGCCTCAAGCGCTGTCTGGAAATTTCCTCTTCAAAAAATCCTTTTAAATAAATATGAGATTATTTTGTCAATATTGTCTATATTGTTGGCAGGAATTATCATAATTTAAAAATTTAGGCTTCTGGTTCTGTATTAATTTTATACTTCTGTGTAACACATTACCACAAATGTAGCATCTTAAAAAACACACACATGCATTGATTGTTATCAGTGTTCTGTAGGTCAGAAGTCAGGGCTGGCTCAGATGGTCCTTTGTTTAGAGTCTCACAAGACCAGAATCAGGAAGTTAGACAGGCTGAACTCTGATCTGCCAGCTGTAAAGAAAAAAATTTTTTTGCTTCCAAGATCACTCACGTTGTTGGCAAAATTGAGTTCCTTGCATTTATAGGGCTGAGGTCTCCATTTCTTTGCTGGTTGTCCGGCTGGGGATTGATGTCAGTTTCTAGAGGACACCAATTGGTCCTTACAAATGGCCCTCTCCATCTGGTTGGCAGCAGTTCTCATGCTCCCCATCTCTCTGAACTCTTCTTTTGCCCCTTAAACAGAGAAATCTGTGCTTTCGAAGAACTAATATGATTGGTTTAGACCCCATTGGGTTAATCTGTTTGTAACATGAGGTAACATAACCATGAAGTAAAGCCAGGACTTGAAGGTCATCAGAGCCATCTGGAAATTCCACTTACCACAGGTTTTATAATGTATGACCAGATAGAAGGACTCAAGCTAAGTAGGTTGGGATAAATCAAGACATGTACTTAGTGTAACTTATTAAATGAAATATAGCAATGAAAAAGATTGCACTTAATGTGATCATTAAGTGAAAATTTATCAATTCTTCCCAAGAAGCTTATCAGAATGTATGACCTACTTTCTGTAATTTGGTCAGGCACAAAAATGGGTCCTTAATCAAGAAGGTTGAAAAACTCTCAAAGTGAACTTCGTTAAAATATCATGGAATATACATCTGTAAAACCTTTGCTTTATATCTTGCTCTGGTTTGCTTCTCATACTGGCTTTCCTAATATTATTGATGTGCTTGAGTTTGAAATAGAAATGCATCCTTAAATACCACAAACAGATAATATTAATGAAAAACCATGGTTGGAAGGTAGTTAGGTTAGAACAACACTATTTATCTCTTCAAAATCCAGTTGTAGAGATGATGGGAATTCAGAGAACATTTTAAAAGAACAAGGAAGTGAGAATCCAGATGAAGAAATTATAGATGCTGCTCTCAAAAGGATGTCAGTTGTGGGTGACAATATCATGTCCCTTTTCCCTCATCTTTTCATCTGTTTCCATGTTAGTTCCAACCATTTTGAAAGTGAAACAATCAATGATATCAGTCATTCTATAGAGGACAGAATCTATAAAACATTTTCCTGACAGGTAGGATTCCAAACCGGTTTAACAAGCCCATCTCACACCCATTTTTAAATCTAGATTCTCATCCTTGTACCTGAGTGGCTAAATTGCACTTTGATAGCTCTTATAAGGAATCTGTGGCCCCAAATGCATTAATTATTTTAGGTAGAAAGGCAGTTATTTTAAGCATACACAAGTATCTAACGATTCTTCTCAAGGGCTCCTCAGACTTTCTCTCCATTACTCCAACATGATGGATCCAATGAATAATTGCCGCAAATTTGTACTGGACTCTGCTCTCCTAAACATGATGTTGGTTTTAATCTATCTTATCTCTTTCTCATTCTCTCCAAAAGAGTCACCTTCTTTGAAGCTCCTCCCCCTTCCCCATGATTATTGTTTTCCACTTCTTTAATGTGTACCCTTCATTCAGCTGATGGTAATTCATTTATCAAATTATTTTACATCCTGTCTTCTTAGATCACAAAAATTCCTTGTTATACTTAGAGGTACATGCGGTGCTTCTAATTAGGAAATATTCCTTTCTCTATATGTATGGAGAAGAAAATGAAAGAGGTAATTTATTACATAGGCAATGCTACAGGTAAGTCTTTTGCGCTTGTAAAGAATATTTTAAATTGGTTCCTGAATCAGTTACAGTACTGAAAGTTATCCTTATCACACATACTCATTAATCTAGATATGAGACTTAAAAAAAAAAAAGTGATATTTATTGTGACTTCCTTAGAGCTTTCCATGTCTGGTAAGCAAGATGTTGCCAGTCTTTGCTAACTGAAGCAGCTGAAAAGTTAGTAGGAATAAAGAAATAACCCATTAGAAAAAATGCAAGTATCTGAATTAGGGATAAAGAAAGAGTACCTCCTTCAGACCTCGCTAGTGATAAATATCAAGAACGAGGAAGAAGCTGACATTGTGCTCTTTGTGCAAGTGAATGAGTGAGCCGGCACAGTTTCATGGATGCTGTCAGTACTATCAGAAGGCCCATGACTACTGGGTCAGAGGCAAAGGATAGTTTGTTACTAAAGCAATAGGAACATCCAGGGCCTTTGCACTGGCTCCCTGAGCCCCAGTTGGCAGGTGACATGACTGGGCCACTCAGGTTGTGTTATGAAAGATAAAGAAGTCATGAACTTAGGGAAACCCAATTTTTTATAATGGGAAGCAGACCTGCCTGACTTTTGCCTTTGGGGAGATATTCTCTTTATTATATACCTAATAAACTTCTCCTTTGCTCCTGATGGCCACAGTATGTCTATTTGCCAAGACTTTGCTGTACAAATACTTTTGAAAAGATAGTCCAGAGCAAATGCAGTCAGTGCTCATGAAATGCACAGAAATGTGACAGATCCACAGAGAATTTACTTCCAAAAATACATTGTTGAGATTGGAAGAGACAGGTATGAAAAGTGACCTAAGGTCATTGGTGCAGAAGTGCCGATGTGAAGATCCAAGCCAGTCTTGGTTTCCCCTTGGATCCTTACTTTTCCTTCACTTGCCCCCTGTCCCCTTCAAACCTGTCAGCTATCGAGAAGTCTAATGGTCACTGCCTCCAAAATACTTCCCAGAATACCTGTCTTTATCCACTGACTGATTCCTGATATCATTATTTCTCCCCTTTCTCTTGTAATATGGAACAGCCTCTTTTTTTTATTTCTTCTTTGTTCCTTTTCCTACTACTTTATAGTCTGTCTCCATGGAGCAATCAGAGTGGTCATCGTGGTCTCTTACAACCTTAAATCAGATCACACAATTCCCTCTTTAAAGCCTTTCAGTAGTTTCTAATTGTACTCAGAATGAACTCAAACCCCTTGGCACACAAGGCCAACTTCATCAAGCCTTTCTCCTGGTCCTCCCAAAGGCTTTGGCAATGGCTCACTTTTCATGGGCTGCTCTTCTGTTATACCTGTGCATGTCTGGTTCCTGATCATGTTCTCCTCTCCATTTCCTCTGCTTTCCCCATCACCAAGATCATCACCATACAACTATGTAGATAACTTATACCAATACCCTGTTCACTAGGTTTGTATGGTTTATCACTAGGTACTGCCGCATAATTTGCCTTAAATTTCTTTCTCTCTGCCTCTCATCCTGGCCTTATTGTAGCATCTTGAGATTAGGGACTTCAGCTTTTTTGAAGAGTTAAATTCTTAGCACTTAGAGCAGTTGTTTTCAAGTTTTGGCAATTATGCATAGAGCTGCTATAAACAGCTGTGTGCAGACTTTTGTATAAACATAAGCTTTGACTCCTTTGAGTAAATACCAAGGACCATGATCATTGGATTGTTTGGTAAGGGTATGTTTAATTTCATAAGAAACCACCAAACTCTCTTCCAGAGTGGCTGTACCATTTTACATTCCCACCAGCAATGAATGAGAATTCCAGTTGCCCCACATCCTTGCTAACATTTGGATGTTGTTGGTGTTGTGGATTTTGACCAATGTAAGCTTTAATTTTCTTCCTCTTTTTCTTTTCTTTTTTTTTTTCTCTGGTCCAAAAGACAGAGTTTGGAGAATCTAAGCTACAAATAACTCTTCTATTATTACTTTGCAACTATGGTTTGATGGCCTGGAAATAACTGATTAAATTTCTGTCCACATATGGATTTGTGTAGTATATAGGTAATGGTAACATTTAGACTGACAGAGCCAAACTGTCTCCTCTGGTTTTATACAATGCAGAGAGGGAAAGCCAGCAGTAGGGTAATTTTAAAAAGTTAAGATTCAATGTTAACTTTAAATAATACATTGATAAGTTGTACCTCTTTATAATACTATTAACAAACTAACCCATAATCCTCTTGTAGTTTTAGTAACAATCCTGATAAAGAATGACTTAATTATGTGCAGCAGACAGGTGTTTAATTAACTTAAAGAAAACTGATCTGATAAAGGATGTTATAACATGACAAGGTGATGTTGGTATTATAAAAATTCCGTCTTGACTTTGGATTAAGTATCACTGGTTTCAAACCTGAGAAAATTTGGAATTAGAGGTGGGGGACAGGAAAACCAACTTCACAGAGTTATTCCAGATTCACTGTGGCAAAGAGGGAGTCCTTGAGGAGATTTCACATCAGTAAATAACTTCACAATTAAGCAATATCCTAAGTTTATAAAAATTCTCCTCATAAGTTTGTTTTAGGTGATTTGGATGATTTTTTAAAAATTTTTATAGTTTATTTATTTCTGAGAGAGAGAAAGAGAGACAGAACATGAGTGGAGGAGGGTCAGAGAGAAAGGGAGACACAGAAACGAAACCGGTTCCAGGCTGTGAGCTGGCTGTCAGCACAGAGCCGGACGCAGGGCTCAAACCCACGAACTGAGAGATCATGACCTGAGCCGAAGTCAGACGCCCAACCAACTAAGCCACCCAGGCGCCCTATGGATGATTTTTGTATTAAATAACTGTGGCTTTCCTATTGTGTCTTCATAACATTTATTTCACTGTACTGAAAAGAAACTTTATCTCTCAGTAACCCACATTTTTGTCTTCCTTAGGAAATTGCCACCACCCTTAGACCATGGATTAGTTTTCTGGGGCTGCCATATCGAATTATCACAAACTGAGTGACTTAAAATAACAGAAATATATTTTCTCACAGTTCTGAAGGAAAAAGGTCTGAAATGAAGGAGTTTTCACGCTTGGTTCTTTCTGGATGCTGTGAGGGAGAACTGGTCCCATGCCTGGTGGTGGCCAGCAACGCTTGGTGTTCTTTGGCTGTGATTACATAGTCCCTGTCTTTATCATTCCATGCGTTTCTCCCTCTGTGTATCTCCGTGTCTCCAATTCTGTCTCTTATAAGGACACTCATCATTGGATTTAGGGCTCACCAAGATAATGCCAGATGATCTCATGCCCAGATCCTTACCTTAATTACATTTGCAAAAACTCTTGTTCCAGATAAGGTCATTCTGAGTTTCTGGGTGGACATAGATTTGGAGGGACACTATTCAATCCACTGAAGATGACAGGAAGCTATTCCAGAATGTCTAGAGCAACAGAGTGCTTCCAGAACATTCCCTGCCACTATGTGAAATTGAAATTCAAAAGAATGTAATGTTTAATAGCATGAAGATTATAAAATACTCAAAGAGAAATTTAAAAAATATGTACAAGACCTCTAGAGAGAAAAATTTAACGTGAAGTGGATCAAGAGTAAGTGTGATAAGAAAAAATTTCTTGAAAAAAAAAACTGAGAGAAAGCTTCAGTAACCATGGGTTAGGCAAAAGTTTTCTAGAAGACAAGAAACATACTGGAGCATATTTGATTCACTAAAACCTTTCATTCTTCAAACATCACTGTTTACTGCCAAGACTATGGAGGTATTGCTATGAAGAAGTCGCATGAAAGGGTTTATTTGGGGTGATGAAACATTCTATAGCTTGATTATGGTGGGAGTTACATGGATCTATACATGTGGTTAAATCACATAGAACTACATGCATACATACATATGTACAGGCACAGATGGGTTCACATAAATGCTGGTAAAATCTGAATAATGTCTTTAGCTACTAGTACTGTACCAAAACACCCTGATAAAGATATAGGTGAAATATTTGAATGCTTTACCAAAGAAGATACACAAATGGAAAAGAAGGACATGGAAAGATGTCCATCCTCATTAGCCATTAGGAAAGTATGAATTAAAACCACAGTGATACACCACTACACAACTACTAGAGTGGCTACAATTATGATGGGGAAAAAACAGGTGTTGGTGAAAATTCTAGGTGGAACACCTAGAATTCTCATCAACTGTGGGTGGATATGCAGAGTGGTAAAATGGTTTTATGCTTTCTCATAAATTTAGACAACATATAAACTAGAAATTTTACTGCTAGATGTGCTTCTAAGATAAATGACAATATAAGTTCATACAAAGACTTGAATTTGAATGTTAATGGCAGCTTTATTAACTGAAAACAAGCCAAATATCCTTCAACAGGTGAATGGTGAAACAAATTATAGTACACTTATTTGATGGGATAGTAGTAACAATAAAAAGAACAAACTAAGGAGGCAGCCACTATGCAAAGTGAAAGAAGCCAGGTGTGAGGGTCTATAGTCTACATACTGCAAGGGTTAATTTTTATGCAATTCTCTAAAAGGAAAACTTTAGGGATAAAAAGCAGGTCAGAGATTGCCCAGGGCAGGGAGCAGAGAGAGTGGAGATTAAGTGCAGAAGGCCTGAGCAAATGGTTTGGGGTAAAGAAAATATTCTGCATCACTGTGTGACTAAGGTGTGGCTCCACAGTGCTACACATTTGTCAAAACTTAACAATTTGTACAGTGTAGTGAGTTTTATTTATGTAAATCATAATTCAGAAAAGCTGATTTAAAAATAGAAAAGGCAGAAAATGATCAGTGAATTGGATCAATGAAAACCTAATGACTGTTCAGTATGAAATTGGAAGAAATCAGAATGAGTTTGTAAGAAGATAATCCATGGAAAAAGACAATAATCCATGAGATACAGAGACTTTGAGGATTACTTTTGTATTGTGCTTTCTACCTAAGTAGAGCTAATGCCTCTAACTTTACCCTCATAACGATGGCCTCTGTTTTCTAACGGGTCTTTCCCTTGGCATAGAAGTGTGCTCCAGGCTTTTCTATCATGAAAAAAAATCTTCCACTCCATTGATGTCATACTCCAGTTCTTACTTTATATTCATTCTTCTCCTTAGAGCCAGGTTACTTGGGGGAAAATGATACCTCTTCTTGTTTTTGTTTTTTATTTTGTTCATACCTCAACCTGCTGGAATTAGTCTGTCACCTTCCCCCATCACCCCACTGACATCATTCCCTAAATATCTGCCAATTCAACAATTATAGGTTTTTCCTTATTTTACTTCTCCACTGATACACTACTGGAGTATTGTTTTTGTTTTTGGTGTCAGTAAACATTCCAAACTTTATTTCATGATTCTCAAATAGATAAGAGGCATAAGAAAAAAAAATCACTCTATATAAAAAAGGTATTTAGTTATATCTAGATTTATAATTTACCTTCTATAATTTACAAAATGTCTGTATTCACTAGTATTTCAGGGAGCAGACACTGTGTTTCTGGACATTAATGTTATCTTGGATATTTGATCCTACTGATGTTAAGTATCTTATTAAATCTGGAACATTTTAGTCTATGTGCAGTGACTGTATTTTGCTGTCTACTTGAATCAATATTGATACAGCACTTAATTACTCATACAATCCACGAGGAAAACCACTGTTTAACTTTCTCTCTTACTTCTATATAAGATGGACTTTTACAAACTTTCTTTAGGAACTCATTCTTTGTGTTTCATTCTAACATTATTCCTGTTTTCTTCTCATATTTTTAAAGTCTCAATTTTTCTTTGTTACTGTTTAATTCATCTGACTTCTTTTTTCCCCCACTGACACATTCTTGTGGACCTCCTTACTACCCCTATTTCTTTAGATTCCTTCATCCCTGCTAATAGCTCCTGCCCATGGTTATTTTTCTGTTTCTTCACATAAATGGTGGCATTTCCTGGCAATGGAATAAGTCCCTCTTCTCTTCTCAATATGTGCACTATCACCAAGTAATCTTTTCTCTGCTTTTGCCTTTTAATGACTTAATAATAAGTCAGTGATTCCCAGGTCTGGATCTTGTTTTTGGAATTTTAAGTCCATGTAGGTCTATGACTACTGAATGGCATCTAACACCCATTTTGAGGTGTCAGCTGGGTGTTCAGAAAATATGACCTAGCAATGGAAACAAATGACCTAGAGCTCAATCCACATACATGAATGAATTTCACATACTATTGAGCGAAATAAGCAAGATGCTATAGAACCAATTCTATACTTCCTTGGTTTATATAAAATTTGAAAATGCCCAATTAGGCATTATAGCTTAAAGATGAATAACTATGGGTAAAAGTAACAACAAAAACAAAATTAAAAGAATAATTAACACAAAACTCAAGCCAGCAATTACATCTAGGAGGCCTTCTGGTGCATGACAATATCCTCTTCCTTGACTCACTGTGGATATTTAAGGTGATGATATTATTTTTTCTACTTTTAAAGGTACGTGCGTGTGTGTGTGTGTGTGTGTGTGTGTGAGAGAGAGAGAGAGAGAGAGAGAGAGAAATTTGTGCAGTTTTTATATGTGTATATTACGGATACAATACAAAATGTTAAGATAAACCAGAGAAACGAGCTGAAAGGCAGTTCTATGCTACCAAAGACAGGAGGCTGTAGTAATAACACAGGGAACACAAGCTCTTTTGACTGAGGTACTACAGGTAATGGGGTCAGGAGGCCAGGTCATTGGACTTTATTCAGCACAGAGAGGGCATCAGTAGTGATTTTTGCTAAGGTGAGAGAAATGATCAGAATTATATAGTAGGAAATAGTTTGGGAATAATTGAGATGATTGATTAGAGAGGGGGGAAAGGTGGTAAAAAGCTAGAATAGGAGACGTTTACAATATTGCCAGAAATAATGAGGGTCACTCCAGAGTGGGAGGAGGTCAGTGTTAGGAATAGAAAAATGAAGTCAGAGATAATAAAAGCACAGAAAAGACTACATGGATTAAGTGTGCTGAACAAACAATGTTTTTCCAAATACAGTGAAACATTCAATCATGAATATCAATTTCGTAAAACTAGAGGTGACAAAATATTTCTATATCTTCTAAGAAATTAAGATTCATAATTATTAATCTGTGACACAAGAAGACACAATTTATTGGTAATTTCAGAAACCACTTGTTTTAGGGGCACCTGGGTGGCTCAGTTGGTTAAGCATCTGACTTCGGCTCAGGCCACGATCTCGGTTGGTGGGTTCGAGCCCCGTGTCAGGCTCTGTGCGGGCAGCTAGCTTCAGATTCTGTGTCTCCCTCTCTCTCTGACTCTCCCCTGCTCATGCTCTCTCTATCTCAGAAATAAATAAAAAACATTTTAAAAATGTAAAAAAGAAAGAAAGAAATCACTTGTTTTATTTTGTTTGGGCATAAAGACCAGTGTGGTTGCTAGTGGTTGTGAGGAGGGATGACTAGGTGGAACACAGCGGGGTTTAGGGCAGTGAAACTGTTCTGTATGATAATGTAATGGTGGATATATGTCATGAATTTGCCATAACCCACAGAATGTACAGTAGAAAGTATAAACCCTAAAGTAAACTGTGGATTTCAGCTAATACTAGTGTATTAATATTGGCTCATTGGTTGTAACAAATGTACCAGACTACTGCAAAAATCTTGGTAATAACTCCATCCCTCCCATGTGATTTAAAAAAGAAATTAACTCTTTATAGCCATCATGACAGGCTAGGTAATGCTGACATAAAACTCAGCCTTAAATATTACAGTAACTTGAAGCAAAGATATTTTTTATTATTAATGTCAGACTATGTGCTCATGGTCATCTGGGGTTTCCTCTACTTGTGCCCACTTAGGGCCCCAGATGAAAAGGCAGCCACCATCTAGAGCATTGTTGTAAGACAGAAGTGCTGGGAACCCCACGCTGGTTCCTAGAGCTTCTACCTCGAAATAGCACCCGCCACTCTTGCTTACACATCATTGGACAAAGCTAGCCTTTTGGCCTTGCCTCACTCTTAATGCCCAGGGACATGATGCATTACTATTTTCCCAGAAGAAGAACTTGGAATATTTGATTAAGTGGAGAGTGACTACATCAGGCCATCCTCTGTTCTCCAGCTCTTTGGTTCACTCTCTTCTCCACACACAGAAATATACCCGTCCCCACCCCAAAGAAGACAATTCAAAATCCCAATCTAGTGATAGTGTGGATCTGAAATTACAGGGCCATTGGGTGGGTGTGCAACTGTCTTCACATTGGGGGTCGAATGTGGTTCCTCTTACTCCAGTGATTTATGGACTCAACAGGAAAATTACTCACATTAAACCATGGGAAAATGAGTATGGGATCACTGTAAGAAACATTCACATCCAAAGAGGGGAAGAGTGTGACACCCATAGTAGTTAGTCTCCAGCCCACTCTGAAATTCTCTGGACAGAAGTGGTAAGCATCCTCCATCATCATCAGTCACCGTGGTGACTGATGCTAGGTGCTGTTTGAACAGATCCTGGTTTTGTTCTCCCTGGGAAAGGTTTCTCAGTTACTTGTCCCTGGCTCAGAAGATCCCCCCTTCCTTTCTCCTGATTTCTCTTAGACTCTTATTTTTCCTTCCAGTTTTGCTGAGATATAATTAATATCTAACATTGCATAAGTTTAAGGTGTCCAATATGATAATTTTATATACCTAATCTGTTGTGCAATGATTACCACAATAGAATTAGGTAACACCTCCATCATCGTATAACTATATGCAAATATTTTGTGGTGAGAATTTTTAGGATGTAGTCTCTTACAAGTTTCTAGTATAGAATGTAGTATTGTTAGCTATAGTAACTGTGCTGTACATTTGATCCCCAGAACTAATTCATCTTATAATGGAAAGTTTATACTCTACCAACAACTACATTTCCCCCACCTCCAGTGCTTGGCAACCATCATATGCTGTTTCTGGGGGGTTGGCTTTTTTTTTTTTTTTTTACATGTAAGTGATAGCATGCAGTATTTGGCTTTCTCTGTCTGACGTATTTAACTTGGCATAATGTCCTCAAGGTCTATCCATGCAGTTACAAATGACAAAACTTCCTTCTTTCTCATGGCTGAGTAATATATATAACATATATATTATATATATATACATATATATATATACTGTGTGTGTGTGTGTGTGTGTGTGTGTGTGTGTGTGTGTACATCCATNCTTAGGTTGTTTCCATATCTTAACTATTTTGAATAATGCTGCAATGAACATGGGAATGCAGATATCTCTTTGGGATCTTGATTTCATTTCCCTTGGATATATACTCAGAAGTAAGATTGCTGAATCTTATGGTCATTCCTTTTTTAATCTCTATGCTCATTGTGGGGCTCAAACTCATGACCCTGAGATCAAGACTTGCATGCCCTACTGACTAAGCCAGCCAGGTATCCCTCTATTTTTAATTTTTTGTAGTACCTCCATACTATTTTACATTTTAGGTACACCAACTCACATTCTCTGTAAATTTAAGAGGGTTCCTTTTTCTCCACATCCTCACCAATACTTGCTATCTCATGTCTTTTTGACACTAGCCACTCTACCAACTGTGAATATCTCATTGTGGTTCTGTGTTTCATTTCCCTGATTGTTAGCAATGTTGCACACCTTTTCATGTACTTCTTGGCCATTTGTATGCTTTCTTTGGAAAGATGTCTATTAAGAACCATTGCCCATTTTTAACTTGGAATTTTTTTCCTATTGATTTGTATGAGTTGTTTCTATGTTTTGAATATTAACCCCTTATCAGATGTATGATTAGCAAATATGTTCTTCCATTCTATAGGCTGCCTTTTCATTTTGTTAATTATCTCTTTTGCTGTGCAGGTTTGATCTAATCTCACTCACATATTTTTGCTTTTGTTGTTGTTTATGCTTTTGGTGTCAGATCAAAAAAATAAGTTGCCAAAATCAATGTCAAGGAGCTTTTCCCCAATCATTTCTTCTAGGAATTTTAAGGTTTATACACTTAAGTTTTTAATTCATTTCTAGTTAATATTTGTGAGTGGTGTAAGATAGGGGTCAAATGTCATTCTTCCACATATGGTTATCCAGTTTTCCAAACACTAGTTATTGAAGAGACTATCCTTTTAGCATTGGGTATTCTTGAGTCCACTGTCAAATACTAGCTGAGCTTATGTGTGAGTTTCCCTCTGAGTTATCAATTCTGTTCCATTTTTATGCCAATACCATACTGTTTTAATTGCTGTATCTTTGTAATGTCATATGAAATCAGGAAATGTGATATCTGTGGCTTTGTTCTTTTTCAGGATTCTTTTGGCTATTCCTTTGTTTATTCTCTTGTGTTTCCATACATATTTTAAGATTTTTCTTTTTTTAAATTTTTTTAATGTTTTCTTTATTTCTGAGAGAGAGAGAGAGAGAGAGAGAGAAAGACAGCATGAGTAGGGGGGGGTCAGAGAGAGAGGGAGATACAGAATCCAAAGAAGGCTCCAAGCTTTGAGCTAGCTGTCAGCACAGAGCCCGATGTGGGGCTCAAACTCACAAACCGTGAGATCATGACCTGAGCTGAAGTCGGACACTGAATCGACTGAGCCACCCAGGCGTCCCATAGGATTTTTTTTTCTATTTGTGTACAAATGCCACTGAATTTTGACAAGGAGTGCATCGACTCTATAGATGGCTATGGATAGTATGGGTATTTTAGCATTATTAATTCTTCTAATTCATAAAAATGGGATATCTGTCCATTTATTTGTGTCTTCTTCAATTTCCTTAAGCAATGTCTTATAGTTTTCAGTGAACTGATCTTTTACTTCCTTAGTAAAATTTATTCTTAAGTATTTTATTGTTTTTGATGCTATTGTAAGTGGAATTATTTTCTTTTCAAATATTTCATTATAGTGTATAGAAATGCAACTGATTTCTGTATGATGATTTTTTCTATCTTATAATTTTGTTAAATTTGTTTATTAAATCTAACGGTTTTGGGTTCAGTCTTTAGGGCTTTATATATGAGATTATATCATTTACAATCAGAGATAAATTTACTTCTTTCTTTCTGGTTTGGAGGCTTTTATGTATTTATTTTTCTTGCTTAATTACTTGGCTAGAACTTTCAGTATTATGCTGAACAGGAGTGGTGAAAGCGGACATGCTTTCCTTGATCCTGATCTTAGAGAAAGAGCTTTTAACCTTCCATCACTGACTATGGTATTAGCTGTGGGCTTGTAATATATGGTCTTCTATTATACTGAGGTACATTCCTTTGACTGCATATGCAACTTATTAAGACTTTTTTAACCATTCAGGTATATTGTCAAATGCATTTTCTATGTTTATTGATATGATAATATGATTTTTATCTTTCATACCCACACTAAAGTCCTTGTCAAAGGGTCCCTTGACCACATTCTTAGGGTTTTCTGCCAAACATGCTTTCTCATTTGTTTTTGTTTTGTTTTGTTTTGTTTTTTTTGCAATATGGACAGGCTGAATTTTCCCCATATTTTAAGTTCTGTTTCCCTTTTAATGAGCCATTTTGTCGGGGCACCTGGGTGGCTCAGTCGGTTAAGCATCCGACTTCAGCTCAGGCCATGATCTCACGGTTCGTGGGTTCGAGCCCTGCATCACGCTCTGTGCAGACAGCCAGTTCAGAGCCTGGAGCCTGTTTCAGATTCTGTGTCTCCCTCTCTCTCTGACCCTCCCCTGCTCATGCTGTCTGTCTCTCTCTCAGAAATAAACAAAAACATTAAATTTTTTTGATGAACTTTTGTCTATAAATTATTTCTCTCTTCTCACATTTTATGATAAACATTCAAGAGAAACCAGGCAGCTTTTTTATACTTTGATTAGAAAAATTCTTAGCCAAATATTCAGTTGTATTGCTCACAAGTTCTTCCTTTCACAAAACACCTGGACACAAACCCAATTCAGCCAAGCTCATTGCCACTTTATATCAAGAATTGCCTTTCCTTCAGTTTCCAACAATATGTTACTTATTTTCATTCGAGATTCTATTAGAATGGCCTTAACCATCCATCTTTCTACCAACATTCTGTTCATGACTACTGAAAGACTCTACCTATTCCCTAAGAAGATTGAGTGTTTCTCCACAAATCTCCTTTTTTTCCTGAGCCCTCAGCAGAATTGCCTGTAATGGTTTGTTCATGGTAATGAGGATTTTTCTAACATGTAACCTATATATCTGAAAAGGGGCTAATATCCAGAGTACATAAATAATTCCTACAACTTATTAGCAAAAGTCAAAGAACTCATTTAAAAATGGAATTAAAAATGGGGAAATGGCATGAATAAACATTTCTTCAAAGAAAATATACAAATGGCAAACAAATGTTAAAAACAGGAGATGTGCATCATCACTACTCCTCAGGGGAGTGCTAGTCAAATCCACAGTGAAATATCACTTTCTACCATTAGGATAAATGCTATCAAAAAGGTAGAAGATAACAAGTTTTAAAAAAATTAACTTTGTGCACTTTCGGGGGAATGTAAAATGGTGTGGTCACTATGGAAAGCAGTATGAAGGTTCATCAAAACCAAAACCAGAGCTGTGATATAATGCAGTAACCCCACTTCAATGTACACATCCAAAAGAATGAAAATAGGATAATGAAGAAAGATTTGCACATCCATGTTCACTGGTACTTTACTCACAATAGCCAAGAAATGAAAGCCACCTATGTATTCATCACCAGATAAATGGATAAGATTCATGGATAAAATATAGTATATACAGAAAATGGAATACTATTTAGCCTTAATAGAAAGAAATCCTGTTATATGCTACAGCATAAATGAAGTTTAAAGACATTATGCTAAGTGAAATAAAGCAGGCAAGACAAATATTGCATGATTTTATTTATATGAAGTTTGTGAGGTCAAAACTCTTAGAAATAGAAAGTAAAATGGTAGATACCTGGGATCAAAGGAAGGGGGAGTGGGGAGTTCTTCAATGTGTATAGAGTTTCAGCTCTGCAAAATGAAAAAGTTCTAGAGATTTGTTGTTGAAATAATAGTTAACTTTACTGTGCTGTACACTTAAAATGGTTACAATGGTAAATTTTATGATACTGTTTTACCACAATAAAAAAATAAAACATTGGCATAGTATTAATTTTCTAAGGAAGAAGTGTTTTCTGTTTGTTTTGGTTTGGACATTGTTTATTTTCTTTCTTTCCTGGGAGAATTATTCTTCTTGACTGAAAATGGCTTAAAATTACTTCATTCTTTTGAATTAAAGGACCTCATACAATATCTCACAAGTTAATTATTATAAGTTTGTTGATTTGAATTAGTTAAATGAAGAGAAAGCTTAGAGTGTCCTATGGTTATTTTGGTTTAATTGTCAATAATTTGAAGCACAGTCTGTAAAGTTTTCTCTGCTCCTATTTCTACTTATTCCTCCACTAAAAACAATACAAGTAAATATAAGAACTAAACCATAAAACTAGTAGATGATAATTTACAGGCAGTGGATATGTGTTCAGGACTTTGGGGCAATAAAAGATTCTCAACCACATATGCAGACACTTAATGATGGGCCAGTCCATGGAAGGACAAGTAATAGATTTTGCCTATGCTCGCGAAAAATTGCTCATGTAAAGAACATGTCCCTTCCAAACTTAATATCAGATGTTCTCTAAAACTGCAAAGCCATCACATTTTGACTTCAATTTACTGATTCTACAATATGCTTATCAAAATTAATATTGTCTTTACAACTTGTAGTGTTAATATAAAAACAATTAGGAAATTTCCCATAAACTGGGCTACCCTCCTGGTTATTTAAAGGGCATTCTCTTGCAACAGACATTCCTAATGTTTACATTTGTAACATAAATTGCATGTATCTACCAACTTTGTGAACTGATTTTGGTAACAATAGTAAAATAAATAACTGAAATGAAGATGTGCAAGCTAAGCAATCATCTTCAGAGTCCATGGCTTGTTACTGCAGATGGTCTTAAAATACAAATCTCTCCGTAAGAACAACAACTGCGAGAATAAATTTGAGTCAACACTTTAACATATGCCAGCTAATCAAATTATATTTTGGAGTTTGCTTTAAGCACGTCTGACTTTTGTCATTCTAATGTACAATGCATTTTAATAGATGCATTAAAAATATTATCCTAGATCAAATTCATTTCCCATTTACTCTCTGGCTTTTCCTTTGGTAGAAATATCAAGATCACAATTTGGCAAAAAAAAAAAAAAAAGGTGTTTTCTTTTTGTATCAAAATTTAGGATCATAATTTTGAAACTCACTTTTTTTTTCTGTTCAGAATAATATCTGTCTATAAAACATTTATCTTAACAGTCTTAGAACTTGTCTATTCTTTAAACCTATTCCTCCATACAGCACAAAAAGTTAAAATATTAAGTGATTTTATAAATAAAGTAGCAGTTCTCTTTGATCGATCTTCTGCTACAATTGTTCCAATTTTAGTATATGTGCTGCCGAAGCGTGGACCTTCCACAATTGTTAAGCATGAGTGCTGCTTTCTTATTTTCTGCTTCCATTTTTCTGTATCATTTTTAGTTTTTAATTTTGTCCTCTGTTTTCAAATTTGCTGGGTGAAGTATTACAAAATATAAAGAGATTTCTAACAATTTTGACACTTTTAATCTAGAAAGGCTAGAAAATTATTATAACCAACTACTTGTACCATTTTTAATCAATTTATTATTTTTCTCTGCCATGACTTTGACAATAAGAGCATCTAAACTGAACCCAGTGTCAACCATTCAACCCACTGGAAGGACATGGCTATATCCAAAAGATGTAATTTTCACATTATTACCTCCTGGCATCTTGAACTCTAGTGAATGATTTTTTAGACTCAAAAATTGCTTTCAAAAGAGAATCCAAGTATGGTTGATTGGAAATGGCAATTCTCTCATAGTTCCTGTGTGGTCTGCTCTACCCCAAGTTAGAGACAGTGAGAAGAAACACATACATGACTTTCCAGTCGTCCTTAGATTTTTCACTGTTTTAAACACATGATGACTATTACCTTTATGATAATGATTTAATCCAATGAGGGCAATAATGGTGTGCAAGTGGAAAAAATACAAGGGGTCTATTATTGATATATAGTCATTATAGACTCAGGTTAGACAAATATGTGGGCAAGAAATGTAATGTTTTTGCATGATTTTTAATATATTTTGATTAGGGGTTTTGACCAAAATAGTTTTTACCTTTACTCCAACCTGAGACCCACATACTTAGATGTTTTTGTTTCTCTATGAACTAGAGATATGGGATGAAATCAGGTTGCCAGTCCATTCTAGCTTGACCTTATGACTGAGTACATTTATCTTTGGATGAACCATGAAATAGTTTTTAAATTCCAGGTCAATGTACAAAGCCTGATCCATGTTTTAGCTCCCTCCACTTTTTTTAGTGGCAAGTGGATTCATCTTGAAGTCAATCACACCTTAAACTGAATCCCAGGTGCAATATTTATCACCTATATAATCTTGAGCAATGTACTTTAACTTTACTAAGTCCCATTTTCTCTAGTAATAAATAAAGTTGGAAGAAGCATAACTTATAGGATAGTGTAATTATTTTATGAAGCAAAGTATATGAGAGTGTCTAGTATAATATCTATATGGAGTAAATGCTTAATGGCCATTTCCTTTTCTCCTTTGCTTTCTTGCATCTAAATCATAGTTGAGAGGCAGCAGTGGTGATGAAGAGAGAAGCCCATGAGTTAGTCATCATTTCCATTTTGTTGGAAAATGGAGATTTAAAGAGAAAGCAAAATGCAGAGAAAAAAGGACTAGAAAAGTTATAGATTGGTGAATTTATTCTACCTCTGCTTTACTTAAAAATTTAGCTATCATAGTGGCACCTGGGTAGCTCGGTCAGTTAAGCATCCGATCTTGGCTCAGGTCATGATCTCACTGCTTGTGGTTTCAAGTCTGCATCAGGCTCTGTGCTGACAGCTCATAGCCTGGAGCCAGCTTCGAATTCTGTGTCTCCCTCTCTCTCTGCCCCTCCCCCACTCACACTCTAGCTCTCAAAAATGAATAAATGTTAAAAAAAATTTTTTTTTAAATTAGCTATTGGGATGTTAGGAATAGAGAAATGAAGTGAGAGATAATAAAAGCACAGAAAAGACTACGTGGATTAAGTGTGCTGAACAAATAATGTTTTTCCAAATACAGTGAAACATTCAACCATGAATATCAATTTCATAAAACTAGAGGTGACAAAATATTTCTATATCTTCTAAGAAATTAACATTCATAATTATTAATCTGTTACACAAGAAGACACAACTTATTGGTAATTTCAGAAACCACTTGTTTTAGGGGCACCTGGGTGGCTCAGCTGGTTAGGCATCTGACTTCAGCTCAGGTCATGATCTCACCGTTCGTGGGTTTGAGCCCTGCATCCAGCTCTGCGCTAGCAGCTGGCTTGGAGCCTGGAGCCTGCTTCGGGTTCTGTGTCTCCCTCTCTCTCTGACCCTCCCCTGCTCACACTGCCTCTCTCTCTCGGAAATAGATAAAACATTTTAAAAAGTTAAAAATAAATAAATAAAATAAAATAAATAAATAGATAAATAAAATTAGCTACCGTATATCCTGAATATCCCTATTTGTATAACGACAGTGTATGAATTAATATTCTTAAAGGCATTTGTATAATGACAGTGCATGAATTAATATTCTTAAAGGTATTATGAATATCTTTTGTCTTTCACATAGTTACTTATAAGTAAGGCATATTTAACTTGATCTGAGTTTTTCAATTCTAGTTAACTATGGAATCATCCAGTTATTAATTGACTTAATAATGGTACCTTTGTTGGAATTCAAAAAGATATTTGTAAAATAATGAATCAGTGGATAAATTTTTCATTTTATGATTGTTTGTTAATTCTACGTGTTTACTGCATGGAAGAGTTGATGTCTGGTATGGTGGCTTACTGACATTCTCTCCTAAGGAATTTCCTTTTATCACGGTACTATCCCACTTCATTGTGTTTTGCTAATGTTCCTACCCTTGGGATTCCCTTACTCACCTTAGCCACAGTACCTTTTGGACTTTTGGTTCTGAAGGAAGAAGGATACAAATTTCTATCATAGAGTTCCCTGTTATATCCCATTAATGTTGATTAAAAGTCCCCAGGGTTAATGGTTAATAAAGATAGAGTGGCAAATGTTAAATATGCATAGGGGTAAAAAAAAAAAAAACATTTCAATTGGAGCTCTAAATTATAAATTTGTAGCCTGGTAGGTTTAATTATGAACATCAGTGAATTCTCCCTTTTGCCTTTTCTGACCTATTTTAGTGGGAGCCATTCTTTCATTTTATCCCTTACTTCCTGGTTTTGGGGAGACGTCTTCATGTTCTATGTTGCTCTGTATTTTGGGGGTGGGAAATTCTGGATAAATAGCGAAGTTAATGTGGACTTTGGGTAAGTAGGTTTGCTAATACATGAAAGAGAAGAATCTATTCTCTGAATGTTTCATTGAAGAACATCATGCACTTCTGTATCTGAGTAGCTATACACTTGCCCTCTCAAGGCTTTCGGATTGATAGCCTTTCACAAAGCAAACTTGTTATGATTGAAACTAAATAGTTGACATAATATACAGATATTAGCACTTACTCAGAATTAACTGCTCCTATGAAGACTAAAATTATATAGTCAGTAAATATAGAACCATTAAATTATAATAGCTTTGTAACTAATGTTTTCATTCAGTGTCCCATGTGAAATAATAATATGTAAAGTAAGTACAATTTATTTGCTTCCAGAGAAGCATTGTAAGGACCTTTTGAAGCCAGGAGTCCCATCTGCACTTCAAAGATATGCAGTAATTTATTCCAGGGTTGTGCTCATGAAAATAAATGCAAATATCTTTTTTCACCATGCATTTTTAACCTTGAAACAAAAAGAAGTAAAATACTGGTTCGTCATGAGCCATAGGGTTTGCTAGTTTGAACAATGTACATTCTGTCATCTAATGAGATTGACTTATAAATACTGTGATGACACTTTGAAAAATAGAAATAAAGAGAAAAAGGTTGGACCTATGGACCTGAGCAGAACATGAGGGATTCCTGCAGGAGTAACAGGAGAGTGTAACTTGGCCCGTCTTCCTCTCCAAGCAGCTTGATTTTTGAAGCCAAGGCTAATTAGGATCAATGATATCATCTTCAGAACAGCCCAGAGCACTCCAAATAAAACAAATAGTCAGAGAGAAGATTCCAAAGGGATAAATTCTCTGTTAGTCACGGTGAGGTCTTGAAGATCCCAAATCTTTGGCAGGGTTTTCGGCTTTGTTTTTGAATTCTGTGCATGATAACCTGGCTCTTTCCACCTGCCAGAACTCTCCACAGTGCACCTTGGGCACTGCAGGGGTTGAAGATTCATTTAAATGAGCCTAATATGTAGTGAAATAAAAATTATTCTAAAACCCAAGAGTTATATATCTATTTGCCTTGAGTGAAGTTAGTCAAGTAACTCAAATCTACTGTTAGTAGTTAAAAGAATAAGATGTGCCATAGGACGTAATAAACCCTGTGGTGATATGGGCGGTGTAATTGTGTTACTACAAGATAAAGAAATAAGAGAAGAGTCTAATCATTTTGCACAGCCAGTTTTGGGGAGTCCCCAACCAATTCAGTGCCCTGTATTAAACGTCACAGGCTATAAAGGTCTCCAATTCTGCAATAGATAGTCTGAAATCCCATCTACAGCATTTAGAAGGACAAAATTAATTGCAGAGAGAAAACTAGACCAAGAAAAAGAAACGACAATGAGAAAGTGGCTTTCTTATCTTGCATCAAAAAACCCTAAACCTTCTCCAGAGTTTTTCCTGGAGTGAAAGTGGCTCCCCCAATCCCCACCCCAGCACATGTCAAAACCAAGATGGCGTTAATGCAATTAGGAAGAATGGTTAGTCCAAATTATGCCTCTCCTGTCTGCTGCCACCTAGTGGTCTATAAATAAATAAGTTATTTCTTTGGTTCAAACTTTTCATTCTTCTGCTAAACTACATGGTCCCTCATTAAATGCTTACTTTTAAGACACCGGTGCAAATAAACAGTTTTGATGCTGTATGAATAGCTGGAGTAAGAAAAAAAGAGAGGTGTTTTCTCATGGAAACAGGGGCGGGGTGGTTGCAAAAAATAAAGACGGTTGGTGTTTTAAGTAACAGCCTGCCTACTCTGCACTTCTGAGCAGTGGGGCTCCTGGACAGACCACTGTTCTCTGTAGATAAGCGCTTCTCAGTGTGAATGTGAGCCTAGAAGTGGTCTGCTGAAAAGATAAATATAAGCTTTAAGGTAAGAGTTGTGAAAATTTTTTTTTCACTTGAAGTTTTATTTTAATTCCAGTTATTTAACATACAGTGCTATATGAGTTTCAGGTGTACAAGGTAGTAATTTAACAATTTCATACATCACCCCTGTATCCAGACAAGTGCACTTCTTAACCCTCATCACCTATTTAATGCAGCTCCCCACATCTCTCCCCTCCGGTAACCCTCAAATTACAAAAACATAAGTGGAGCTACAACGTATCATGCTAAGTGAAATAAGTCAGACAGAAAAAGGCAAATAACATATGATTTCACTTATATGTGGAATCTAAAAAACAAAACAAGCAAAGAGAAAAAACAAGAGGAAGTCAAGGCAAGAAACAAATTCTTAATTATAGAAACTTTTATAGCAATTTGATTTTACTAGGACATTTAACATATGATCCAGGGACTCATTCCTTGAACAAATATAGATGACTTCAGGTCTGGAGATCTTTCCTTGTAAGATGCTTGTAGCACAGACTCTGTAGTGGTTACACACAGTGGGTGGTCATGTGTGCTATTTTCGGGTGAGTATTTCAACCACAGCTAGCAAGTACATGAAAAACAGAATCCTTTTACTTTCATCAAAAAAATAATTTAAATTCAACCAAAACTTCACAGAATAAATTATTTTAGAAAAAGCTTCTGATGTAAGAGTAAAAGTGAAATTTTAAAATACAGAATCATTTCTTTATGTTGTATGAAAGTGAAATATGAATATATTTAATTTATATTGAGGTTACTGGAATTGCTTTAAAAATCTTTCCATAGGGCACCTGAGGGGCTCACTCGGTTGAACATCAGACTCTTGATTTCAGCTGGGGCCATGATCCCAGGGTGGTGAGATCGAGCCTTGCGTCAGGCTCTGCATTGAATGTGGAGCCTGCCTAATATTCTTTCTCTCCCTCTGCCCCTTGCCCACTTGCTTGCCTGCACCCGTGTGCTCGTTGTCTCTCTCAAAAATAAAACCACTAAAAAAATCTTTTCTTACTTTTCATCAATATAGGTGTGTATGTGAGACTGAATTCTCTAGAATAGATGCTTTTAAAATAAAACCAAAAAAAGGGGGTTTACAAACATTTTTACAGAAAGAGCTTTGTTGTCAATCTAACTTAGAATATTTAGGTAAAAAGCAAAAAGAAAGTTCATTTGTCACATCAAATATGGATATACATAGTGGTCATTCAAATGACATATAGAGGTGTTTAATATGGGGAAATTAGTACTTTATTCATAAGTTTGGTTATTTCTGATTGTAGGATGACAAAATAATATATGTCACAGTCATTTTCTCTGTTAATTGTCCAAATGGCCACTTTAAATAAACAAGGCTTATGGTATTTAAATTATTTTCTTTTTCTCAGTGGTATGTTTGTTCTACTTTTATTGAAATTTGTCTATTGGCATTTATATTAAAAACATGAGGACTTATAATTTGTATGTTTTTAAGTTTTGACTTCTCAGTACTTTATGTTTATTGCATTTCATAAAACTATTGGTTCACAATGGAAACTAGAAGCAAAACAAACAAGCATAAAGCGTTCTTCTAAAAACACGGTTCTAGTCAAATGTGTCAGACAGAACTGATTCGTGGCAGTTAGCTGGATAACCGAGACAACCATCAGGTAACATCACTAATATCTAATGCTCTCACTCATTTATGTCACCTCAATCATTATATATTCCAGCAAACCAGAACATTCCCAGCATCCAACTCATGTTCTGCTATATTGGCTTATCAATCCATAACTTGAAGGGATTAATTCTCTTGTTTCACTGACATTTTGTTATGTTGAGAAATATTTGAGATTTATGAGCCATTGGTCTAGTGGGATTTGGAAAGCTTTTATGTAATATAGAGATTAGGTGCTTGTTGTAATGAGATTTTGTCCTGTAGGAAATCGAATTATTCAGAGACAGTTTAACCCTTTGGTTATTCAGTGCTTCCCTCAGTGCATAAGAACCAACAGATTTGGCTGTGCAAAGGCAAAGAACAGCTGCATGGGTCCAGTGAATTTGTTGTTACCTTGAACATCTCTCCACCACCAGCCCAGTGTCGCAACCAATGGCATTGTTTCTCTGACATTGCCTCAAGATGGCTATATTTTCTGCATATGTTATCTGAAACAGATAAATGTTCAAAGCCAGAGAGTCAGAGTTACTGCAGTACAGAGAAGAAGACAGTCTGGAGGCACCACCACAGACAAAGATATTTTTTAATGTATTATTTATTTTTGAGAGAGAGAGAGAGAGATGGGAAGAGGGGCAAAGAGAGAGCCAGGTCAGAAGATCTAAAGCAGACACGGCGCTGACAGCAGTGAGCCTGATGTGGGGCTTGAACTCACCAACCACGAGATCATGACCTGAGCCGAAGTTGGACACTCAACCGACTGAACCACCCAGGCATCCCCAGAAAGGTATTTTTTTTTTTATTTTTTTTTAATCTTTTATTTATTTCTAGGGGAGAGAGAGAGAGAGACAGCGTGAGCAGGGGAGGGTCAGAGAGAGAGAGAGTGACAGACTCTGAAACAGGCTCCAGGCTCTGAGCTGGCAGTCAGCACAGAGCCCGACGCGGGGCTCGAACCCACAAACCGCGAGATCATGACCTAAGCGAAAGTCAGACGCTTAACCGACTAAGCCACCCAGGCGCCCCCCAGAAAGGTATTTTTAAGGGAAATGTTACAACAAAGCTTGGAGCATGGGTGATTGAGGAGGATGAACTCACATCTTTTGTAAACTATCAAGGAAGCCATAGATTCCTACTTATGGTTGAGTGAGTAAAAAACATGGATTGACATGTTTATGTTTTCTCTGCTTCCAAGTCTTATGACCTAATCTTGCTAAGCCTACACGGTCTCAACAGAAAAATAGCAAAATCCCATATCTCCGAAGGCTGTGAGGATAAAATGATAGAATTCATATGAATCATGTTATATGAGTTCCATTAGTGTACTGTAGCTGGGACTATTACACATTTGACCACAGCTTTGTTCAAGGTAGATGAGATGCTTGTCCATTCATGAATCTCCTGTGCATGATTTAGGAGTGTTTTTGGTTACAAGTAACAAGAAATTCAAATTAACATACCTTCAACAAATAGGAGTTTGACTCACATGTGAAATCAGAAGCAGACAGCTTCTCCATCAGTTCGGATGCTCAGCAACACAGTGAGGTGTTTAACATCTTTTTATCTTTCTCTTCTGTCATTGCTAGTGTGTTGATGTTTGCCAACATGCCTTTTGCCCACATGCTCACCAAGTGGTATTTGCATTTCCAGGATTAAGTGCAATTTCCAGAAAGGAAAAAAGAGAAAAGGAAGAAAAGACCCTTATCCTGGAACGTCTTGTCTTTTTACTGAAAAAGAGAGACAGTTCTCTGTGAATGTTTTAGGTCTGCAATGTCTGGACCTTCTAAACAAAGGCATGTTTGAACAACAAAGGTTTTGTAAGCTAGCGCCTCACACACATCACCCTCATTGCTCTTCTCTGGACACATTTGTTTATATTCCAAGGTATTAACCTAGAGGCATTCCCCTGCCCTTACCAGACAGGATCTGTTCACAGCACAGAGCTAAGATAAGGTCTCTCCATCTACTGAGTGGAGCATAGGCAGATTGACTATTCTACAGAAACTCCAAGTCTCAGGCTCTGGAATTTCTCTCTTGTGGTGCAACCGAGTGCATATGCATGTATGGTCCTCCTGGCAATGCCCTGCGGGAATTGTAGAGGGGGGGTTGCTGGTAGAGGGTATCTCTCCAGCCCCTTCATTTCAACATGATTATTAAATGATACATTTCTCTGCCCAGAGGTCTTGAGCTTTTCTATGAGGAAATGTATCTAAAATGTGGCAGGGTAACTTGTAGGCAAAATCTCAAACTCTTCATACTTTCTGGCTTAATAGAAACAAGTGTCCTCAGTAAATTTTTTTCTTATATTTTATTAGACTAGAAACACATGCTTAATATCAGACAAATCAATGACAACAAAGAATGTTGATTATTATATTATTATGAGATTATACAACTAGTTTATTACAATTGTCACTTATCTCTTCGTCTTGGGGTAGCACTCTCTCTTCCATACAAGGTAACTCAGCCCACTCTGGAAATACGTATTTTCAGGGCATATGAGTGTGGGTAGCCTATGTATGAGCACTGGATGGTATGCCTGCTGTCTACTATGAATCTAAAAGTCAATTAGCAGTTTATATGTTTGTCGATACTGGAGACTAAATTCCTTCAGGTCAAGGAATTATGTCTAATTTATGCTAGAATATGCTTAAGAGCTTCATATAGAGTCTTTTACATACAGATGCTTAATACAGGTTGATGTAATGAATGAATTTATGTTAACCAATAGCGTTCTACTTCCAAAAATAATAAATCAGGTTTAATTAATTGAAATACCTAAACTATGAAATGGAAAGGAAAGGGAAATATATATCCAAGTCAGTGAGTGAGAACAATTTCTATCTCTGGCCTGATTGATTCTAGAAGTTTCCTATACACTGGAAAAAAAAGTTATAATAAGTCACAATGATGCCATTTCATATAACTATTATCTTTCTTTAGTTTCAAGGTTGGTTTGGATGTTCCACTTCTACATGGCACACAGACACTTTAATATTGTAACTGTCAAATTCCTATATGATTTATAAACTGGTAGCTAAAACGTCAAGGATGTTGTCAAGGAAAATGTTCTATATTCTTTAAAAATGTATTTATAGTCAGAACAGAATAAATATGGGGGATGTATTTATTCTTAGTGACTTCCTTGTCAAAATTTATTGGGCTTACTTGTCAGGTGAGCACTAATCTTATTGTCTGTGCTATAAAACTAAGCTGGCATTGAAACAACGGGCTGTGTTTCTTCATTACTATGTCACTATTGATAGTATACATTTCTGAAATTGAAAATTAATGGGTAATGTTAGTAATGAATGATGCGATGTGAGACAACTCAACTTTAATACCTCTGCATGAGTGAATTGCTGCTTAGACTATGATATAAATCAATTCTAAGGGAGCCACAATGAAAGAAATACAACAGAGCAAGCAGCAAAATTATAATTAATTAACTTTCCTATGAATAATTACAAATATTCAGATAGATTTATAGCTAGAAAAGATTTTGAATATTATTTAGTTAATCTAAAGTGTTAGCCACAGATAAATCCAATGGCCCATTGAGGCCACACAACAGGGTACCACTATTGATGATGCCATGATATCAACATGGTATCTGTAAGATGCCCACTATCCTCGGGTGGTTGTTCCTGACTTTGTGAATTCTGAGAATTAAGCAATTAAGCACCAATTAAGCAATTATTATTTGTTGCTTTGATGCACTTGATTACTGATGAAATGGACAACTTGGCACATGTATATAGTGTGAAATATAATAGCTATTATAATTTCGTCAGTCATTCACAAGAAGTTGGTATTGGCTAACCTAGCAAACTACTTTCCCCCAGTTTCTAACTGTGCTTCACTCAACCTCTCTATTCTGTGGTTCTCAAATGAGAAGAAATTTTTCTTCACCAGATGGATCTCACCCTTTTTAGACAGACCTGCCTTCCCCAGACAAGGAAACCTCTAAACCACAGATACAATGCCTTTTACATTTAAATGTTCCCATACACAATACAGCTGAAAAATATTTTAGTAATTTCTATATTTACTAGTGGAAGAAAAGAGACTGACATTTTTTGGATATCTTTTATGAAATATGCCTTTTAAGAAAGAGTTTTTAGATACTATTTATTAAATTCTTACAATGACCTTATAGGACCGATATCATTAATGACCATTTGACAAGTGAAGAAAATTAAGGTTTGGAAATGTTAAGTAATAGGCATACGTTTCTAAATAGATACGATAATGACTATTGGGTAGACATTCAAATTCAGGCCTGCCAATCATCAATGTCATTTCCATGAAAGATGGACACTTCTTAACACTAAAATATTTCCACGTGGAGAAGAGCTCTATTTGATACATTGTCATCAAGGGTATTGTTGTGTAGGGTCAATAATCACAGGTATTTCGAAATTATACCCAAACTCCAATTCACGGGAAAAACATTATAAGAGAAAGTTACCATTTTTCCTTAGAAAATGAGGTGCAGAAGCCTAGAATAATGACTGGCTTATTGGGTAAAAAAGAAATTTTACCCAGGTACCTTTGAATCACAGACAGTCCCTTGACACATAGCTGGACTATTTAACACTGGGTGTTAACTACCTACTGTGTAAGGTATAACATACAAACATTTGGTAGCAATGTCTTCATTAAGCAGACAGACTTCACTGTCTGCGTGCCAGATCACACACATTTGAGCCCCTTTATCAGATGCCACTCAGGTCATTCTGTGGCGTGCATCCCAGGGAAGGCAGAGGGAGCCCTACAGAATTGTCTTTGCCCTGAGTGTTGGCTGACAGCCTATAATAATGAAATGATGGCCGTTCTTCTATGTCAATTAAATTATGGCTTCTGTGTTGAGGATGTCATTTCAGGAAACGCTTTTCTGACATAAAACCTGCCATCTAGCAGGAACCAGAGAAGAAGATATGAAGTCCTTCACACCTTTGATCACTGCTGACCTGGTATGTATTAGAAGTGGTGACCTGGAGCTGAAAGCCTTGGTTTTTCTTCACCAGTTACCCTCCCAGAGCCACCCACTATCCTACATACCCCTAATTACCAGCCTTCTTCACCCATCAGGGGCCAGACTCCAAAGGAAAGTTAAATAGTTTGTTTTCCAACAACACCCTGAAAGCAGACTCTATGACTCTATAAAATGTTTCATCCATGAAGGGCAGACACAGCTCCACTCATTGGGGGGAAAAAAAACAAAACAACAACAACAAAAAACCAAACAAAAAAACCCAGAGCATTGGTATCTCATCACATAAAGAACGCTTGTTGCATTTTGAAAGAAGAGTTATATTCACCCTCTGGGGTTAGAGAACCCAACACATAACTGTGAGCAACATTTATATACGATTGAATCTGGCTGCTAATTGACTGGACAGTCAAAATTGCATGCAGTCAGGAAACATGTCATCTTTAATCTTTCCAAAACTGCTTCAGAAGAGAATTAAGTGGAGAGCAATTTTTATCAGAATTAAGCCAATACTGTAGGTTTTGGAAAACCTTAAAGTGACAAGAGAAATGGGCAGGTATTTAAATGAACTTTTAAATGATTGCTCTACACTAGGCACTGCTATTGTCTCTATTTTATTTAACGGTTACAAGTCTATGAAATAGTTTTGTCTTGTTTTGACTTGAAAAATTATTTTATAAATGAGGAAACTGCCTCAGAAGGTGAAATAACATGTTTGAGCTCCCACAATGAGAATGTGGCAGAGCTGGGTTTTATACTCAGATCTCTTTGACACCAAATTCTACGATTTTTCGTTCATCCATTGTATTGAGATTACATATCCTATTTCATTTATTATAGATCCTTCAGGATGCCAAAATAATAACAGAGAGAAATAAGACTTCCCATAACTCTTCAGCCAGTTCCATTTCTTCCTCTGAGAGAAGGGATAACCACTACCACAGGTAGCTCTTTTCAGACTTCGTGTGTGATGGTGGCATTGGGAGCCACAGTATTCTGGAGAGTAATCAAAGATGTGAATTCCTCTACACACCAGACCTCTGATCCAGATTCTCTGGAAGTTGGGGTGTTGACTCTGCATGTTTAACAAGATTCCAGGTCAAATCTGTGATCACACATTTAAGAGCCACCTTTCCAAGGAATGTGAGACAGTGGTTGAGTGGGTGAGTCAGACTGTCCTTGCCTCCAGAAAAAATATCACTAACACTAGTAGAAATACCAATACTCAGGTGCCATTTGTGTGTGGCAGACAGCTTCACAGAGGGCTAGGTGAGCATCTATTATTTGGTGTTATTTGAAAGATCTCAAAAGATCTTCGATGGTTTGAAAATGTCAAATATGTTTGAAAATGTCAAAATATCTTTGTGTATGGTTAGCAAAGTAGTAAAAACACCACACTGTAGGGTTACCACCATCATCATCGTCATCGTCATTGTTAGTCTTGAAGGCTTTATTTGAAAACTGGCTGTTCTTACATAAGATTTTGCTTGTGGAGATTTGAAAGTGCAGAGCTCTGTAATTCTGTATTTAAAAAAAATATATGTCCACTCCTGCAATGTAGTGAATGATCAGCCTATTTGGGGATCCACAGAAAATGTGCCACAGGACAAGTGAGCTGGGGACATGGTTGGAAAGTAAAAGCGGAGAGACGACAAAGGAACGCTTCATAAGGGCAGAGCACAAAAACAGGCAGAGCACACACAGCAAAGCCAGGTTTTATGTTTTTTGTGGTTTCGCCCCAGCCCAGACCCTACTGTCTACAAGAGTCAGTGACATCTGCTGTCTGACCTCGTGATAAATCCTCCACCTGTTTCTAAGAAAACACTTGCACACAAGGTAGGATATTTTTTTTCCAAGAGATTTTATCAGAAACCCCTGGTTTCCTCTAAACAAAGGGAAAGTATTTTAAACATGGAAATAAGGGGGGCCTGGGTGGCTCAGTCAGTTCAGTGTCCACTTCAGCTCAGGTCATAATCTCACGGTTCATGGGTTCAAGTCCTGCATTGGGTTCTGTGCTGACAGCTCAGAGCCTGGAGTCTATATCAAATTCTGTGTCTCCCCCTCTCTCTGCCTCTCCCTCGCTCATGTTCTGTCTCTCTCTGTCTCAAAAATAAATAAACTGTAAAAAAAAAAAACATGGAACATAAAAATGGGCTCTTATTTTACTACCAGCTATTTGCATTACCCTAAATGATTTCTAAAAGGAATCATTCCTTCTACTTTCTTGCTGCTGCTGACAGTGGTATGTATTCTATGCAGTGGATAAATGATGGATAAATATCAATATATTTACTTATATAATGTATATATTTTATATAATGCATTACATTTATTTACATAATTTATATAAATAGACATCTTTCTAAATTTATGCAACTAAAAATATTTGTATAAGTGT
>NW_027551559.1:1226542-1235325 GCF_008692635.1 Crocuta crocuta
TTTTATTTTATTTATTTTATTTTATTTTATTTTATTTTATATAGAGAGAAAGCATGCAAGCAGGGGAGGGGACAGAGAGAGAAAGAATCTTAAACAGGCTCTGTGCTCAGCATGGAGCCTAAGGCAGGGCTTGATCTCATGACTGTGAGATCATGACCTGATCTGAAATCATGAGTTGGATGCTCAATTGACTAAGGCATCCAGGCACCCCCACAATATTCTTGATTATAACTGAGATATACAGAAAATTACAAAATAGTTAAATAAACCTATTACTGTATATATAGTTTTAGAATAATCCCATTATTTTTTGTTTGGTTTTTATTATTTCTTTGGTTTTCTTGTCAGATGACTGAGGATTACTAGGCAAATTTAAAATTATGCAGGGATCAGAGCACAGTTGTCTTACTGCAGGGCTTTGCAATGTTTATTAGATTTGACAGATTATTTTCAAAGCTAACTCAGTTTGCATTGGATGGATACTAATTTTATACTAGTATAGGCTGCAGTGTGTTTCCATAGAAAATATATTTGACAAAGGAAGAGATAATGTGTTAGGTTAGATGATATGGGACAAGGAATTTGGGTAAGTGAGAATGTGTCCTGGGTATTAGTATAGACAAGGTAGAGAGAAAGCACAGGTATCAGATCCTTATAAACCCACTTTGTAAGTGCACTTTTGTACGGATGAGCGAATACTCGTGTCTCATATTTCTGCTCTGATAGAAATGCTCCTGTGGTCAACAAAACCAGCATTTTTTGTCAGTCACAACAGCCGCATTAGTATGGCTGCACTACATTGTGCTATGGTAATTTACGAGCCCCACAACTCAGTGGCATGGAAGAATGCTGTTTTCCCTCTCTCCAGCTCTACTGTGTGCACTGTGGGTCAGCAGGTGGCTCTGCTCTGCCTCATCCACACACTCACTCCGGGACCAAGGCGGAGGATTCTATCTGCACCTTTGCTAGATTCTGCAACACAGGGAAAGAGGCCTAAAAGCCCCACAGTGGCAGCAAAATCCTTGGCGTAAAGCTATAGAAGTTCTTTTCTCAGAACTTCTTGATCGAAATTGATCACACGGCTCCATCCAACAAGAAGGAAACCAGGAATTGAAATGCTCCTGTGTGCCTGCGTGGGGACATAGCAGGATTCTCGCACAGAGAGTCATGACACCGGGGCTTTTCTTTCCAGAAGGCAACTTTATTCATGCCACCATGTGCCTACCCAAAGAACTAAACCTTGAGTGCCATGTGGTGTAGTTTTTTATACATTTTCTATGTCTTTGTCTCCCATATATGGTATCACACAAACATGCAGTCTGATTAAGTGATCTCCTGTTACAAGGTCTTAGCCAATAGCCAGGTTGCCTTGCAGGGTTGTTGTTTTGTTTTGTTTTGTTTTCCATTCCTAAGGGAAGAGACCCTACCACAAGGAGAGATGATAAATTTGCAAAACTAGTGACTACCATAGCACTGATCTCACTGTTACTGCCTTCTACGAAACTAAGGCCATTGACTTATGATGAAACCATTAAATTAAGGGAAATATCCATTGACTACCTTTTTTTACAAAATCCTAGTCCTTAATTGTAGCTTTAAAATCCAATTCCCATGCTTAAAACTTGTGGGAAAACAAAAAAAAGGGAGCATATTTATTGTGTTGAATGGGAAGGTAACAAATATATAAAGGAAAATGAATGAATTTGAGAAATTTTGATACAAAATTAAAACACTAAAGAACTCTGGGAAGAGTAAATGTATGTGGCTACGTGTATGTACCCACGGTGGACTGATGGGCCAAGTATTCGAATAAAGAGTTTTACATTTTGAAATGTCATATCCCATTTCATGAGAAAGCAAAGCCACATGGCCTGACTCTCACTGCCAAAAACTTATTAATTAAAAAAGGTTTTAGTAGGAGTTATGGTCATTTCTACAGTAGGGGATTTAGAAATTTTGCTACATTCTTTATCATACACAAATAATCACTCTATATTTTATGTAACAAGTATGAGACATATATGTCCACAATTCAAAAGCAGAGTACAAAAATGGAACTTTATCTATATGACACTATACAAACATTTTCCTTCATGCAATGCATTTAACTAGCACTAGAAAATTTATTGTACTTTTTTGCCTTAAAATACCTATATTACTTATCCATTTTAATTGAAAAATGACATTTCCAGAGAACACATGCATATATCTATATCTTCCTACATATCTCTGTCTCTAATTCATATACCTGGAAAGAGACTAAGAGAAGAGAAAAAGGAGACAGGCTGACGGGGACAGGTCAAATAACACACTGAAATTTTAATGTAATGAGTATAATACTTTATAATTCCTCACTAGTATGCTTTTTAGATCTTGCATGACTCATTTTTAATGTTTTCCTCTCTGTAAACTGGGTAGTTAGAGCACTCACATAAGATACAATGTGTGGAAGTACATTAACACTGAAACACAGTAACATTTAGCTTGTAGCCACTGTATAATATTCTAGGAATTAATGAAAAATCTCAAAGTGGGTGATTGGACAAGGATTTGTTAGCTGTATCTGCTTTTGACATATTATAGAAATGTCAAAAAGGAGTATAAGGTATCAGAAATTTTATCCAATCAACAAAATAGCTCATATGCTGACTCTGCAGGGAGAAAGGGCGGGTTGGCCTTTCTCCCAGATTTTTCACTTTGTGAGGACTCATTTTCTGAACTAGAAACTGAAAAGACTACTTTGGAGATTCAGGTTTATTATCCACTAATTTCCACTTCCCTACTCTAACACACACACACAATATATAGAGATCAAATTATAAAATTGGTCTTCTAACAAAATCACTTTTAGCCCTATGTTGTAAAAGTGGACAATGGACTCTTTTGTTCACTTTGTTAGTTTGATTTTTAAAAGGGCTTCTCTTAGAATTGTATTCTGAATTTTCTTTGTCAGTGCCAAAATAACACACAACTAGTACTGAACTATCGTGAGTCCAAGTTGAAAAGAAAAATCTGCATCTATATGACATATAAACTCTCCAGATGTGAATTCCAAGTTATCACTAGATAAATAAGATATTCCTTCCTAAAAAGGTAGCATTTGATAAGAACCTTGGTAAGAATCATGAAGAAAATGCCAATAGTCAAATATTTGAGGATATCTCGCTGATGATGGAGGTAGGGAAATTTAAGAAATCAATCATGGGGCACCTGGGTGGCTCAGTCAGTTAAGTGTCCAACTTCAGCGCTCAGGTCATGATCTCATGGTTCATGAGTTTGAGACCCATATGGGGCTCTGGGTTGACAGCTCAGAGCCTGGAGCCTGCTTCAGCTTCTGTGTCTCCCTCTCTCTCTGCCCCTTCCTCTCTCTCTCTCTCTTTCTCCCCCTCTCTCAATCTCAAAAATTAAAAAAGAAAGAAAGAAAGAAAGGAAGAAAGAAAGGAAGAAAGAAAGAAAGAAAGAAAGAAAGAAAGAAAGAAAGAAAGAAAGAAAGAAAGAAATCACTTATTATCCAGTCTGGCTGAGAGACTGAAATAGAAAAATAAGAAAGAACCACACTAAAGTTGAGTTTTGTATTTAAAGGTTTGGTTTTCATGGGAATGGCAATAGTGAGCCACAGGATGTTTTGGAGAGGTGAGTCATCATACTTTGTGTATTCCTTTTTCAGTGAATTTTTAGTTGAATGAGTGTGGGGACTATGTTTCCTTTGATGATAGATCTATGCCTGTTAAATGTCACAGAAACTGTTACATAAAAGGCTCTCAATTAACATCCATTAAATGCTGAATAAGGGAAGAAATTTGAGTAATTAGGTGGGAGATAGATTCAGAAGGTGGAGATAGAAATGAGGACAACTCATTCAATAAAGAAGCTATGTTTTGAATAGGAAGGACATAGTGAAATATAGAAGATGACTTTGTCCAAAACTGTGTTAAGTACAATACTTACTAGCTCCACAAGGCTACTTAAATTTCAATTAAGTAAAATTAAATAAAATTTAAAATGCTACTCTTCAGTTACACTAGACAATTTCAAGTACTCAATTGTTATGCCTGGCTAATGGCTACCATATTGGACACTGGAAATATAAGATATTTCATCATCACTGTAATTTCTATTGGGCAGTGCTGGTCTAGATTACTTACACTTTGGGAGAAGTTAGCTCTCTTGTGAGACAGTCAATTACTTAAAACTAATCCTTGTTTGGGGCACCTGGGAGGCTCAGTCGGTTAAGCATCTGACTTCAGCTCAGGTCATGATCACACGGTTCGTGGGTTCGAGCCTCACATTAGGCTCTATGCTCACAGCTAGCTCAGAGCCTGGAGCCTGTTTCAGATTCTGTATCTCCCTCTCTCTCTGACCCTCCCCTGCTCACACTGTCTCTCTCTCACTCTCTGTCAGAAATAAATAATTTAAAAAACATTAAAAATTAAAAAAATCTAATCCTTGTTTAATGTATCATGTCTTTTGAAAATAATATCACTAGAATATGCTATCTGAAACAAAGTGCAAACATTTTATCCAACTATGAGGGACAGAAACAAGTAAAAATATCCCCTTTTTGAAATGGCAAAACAAAGATAGCAAGCAAATCATGCTGACTCCATTTGGATTAAGGATAGATTCTTAGGGGTGCTTGAGTGGTTCAGTCACTAAGCGTTGTACTTCGGCTCAGGTCATGATCTCATGGCTCATGAGTTTGAGCCCCATATCTGGCTCTGCACTGAAAGTCCAGAGCCTGCTTGGGATCTTCTGTCTCTCTCTCTGCTGCTCCCCTACTCATGCACATACACACTCTCTCTCTTTCTCAAAAATAAATTAACATTTAAAAAAAAAGAATGAACTCTTAGCATGAGCATATTGTATGTAAACCTCTTATCCTTAATTCTTCTTAAGATACAGGAAACACAAAATTTCACCTACTTATACACTGAAGATTGTTAAGAAGATAACAGTTTCCCTTCACATTATGCCAAAATGTTGCCAATTTCAGAGAAAACATCAGTTCCATTGATACATATTGCTAGAAACAAACAAAAATCAAATCCACATTTAGTAATAATAGTAGTTTAATAAATTTTTCCTGCTTTTACTAGTTTCTTGTTCTTTGAGAAAAGCAGTCAACAAAGAAGGAAGGATGACTTACACATGTGTGGTGTCTGTCTTGTCACTAATCTGGCCTGGGATAGACTGAGAGCAGTAATCACCTGTTCCTCAGGGATTTGGATACTGAAGCAAACACTACAAAGCTGTATTTACATCTCAACAAGATTATGTTTTGGCAGAGTATAAGGTGGAAGGCTACAATCTTGTGGCCTTTATGTAAAGTTTGTTTAGGAAAGAAACAGATGTGAGAGAATATGAGCCCAGACGTGTTCATTCTAAAACACACACCATCCCATTTTTTATACCCATGTCTGACTTGTGTAAAGAGAAGTAAACCTATAACACCAATTTCAACTTATTTTTTCCCCAGACCATCTGCTTCCAGGCCAAATTCTCAACATGCCAGAATCATCTTCTACTTCATTAGTAAACAAATATCTTTTTTTTTCTTTTGCTTCATGAAAAAAAAAGAAACCCTGTGAAAAGATATCATAGCAGAAGATATTCTGAAATTAAAAAGTATAAATTGATAATAATGGCATATTCAATCTGAAAGGATGATCAGACTGTTTAGGAAATTCCTAGCTTTCCTGATTAAGATTCCATTTTACTTATCACCTTTAGAGGTAGATGTCTAACTCTTTTTATGTTCACTCTTAGGGCTTTAGAAGCTATCATTCAATATCTAAGGATGTATCAGCATAGCAAATTATAATACACAAATCCATTCTGCTATTAGATAAACATTTCTGTGGTTCCTCAGTGCAGTGTGGTGGGCCATCCAAACATGACACAGCAGGTAAGTTAGTAGAGCTGTTAAACAAATTCTGGGCCATTGGATTTCCAAGCATGAACTGCCAGTCCCTAAGCCATACCATCTGGTTTGGTAGTATGATCATGATGCTGAAGGGTCAGAGCAACCTGGGTTCATGAAGACCCTGCTGTTTCCTAGGCCTGGAGCCTTAACTGACTTATTCTACTTTACTAAGACTTGGATTCATCATCTGTAAAATGGTAATAATCATAATACTTACCTTACAGAATTAGTGTTTTGAATAATTCAGTTAACATTGTGACCTACCTTAACATTGTTTTCCAGAAAATAGTTTCTCCTGTTTTCTTCTAATTATCATCATTTATCAAATATAAGTAATTGCTGTTGAGTTTCTGTCATTTGTTACTTTAAACTCCTAGCAGAGATGGGTGGTAAGGCACTCACATGTGAAAAATTAACCTACACGACCAAAAAAAAGGATATTAAAAATAGAATGAAGTGCAACATGATATTACAGGCCTCAGATCCTAGAGGCTAGAGTGATGCATGAAGCGTCAAAAAGGATGAGAGACTTAACCTTGGCTTGGAAAGTTTATATAAGGAGACAAGAGTATGGAGACATTCTGCTATAAGATATCAAAGTGAGAAGAGACCCTGAGATTATTCTATGTTCAAGAAGCCACCACTGGCTTTGGTGACTTCTACTCTTCTCAGGAAAGAGTTCCTTGATTTCCTATTCCAAAGTCTCTGAGAAAAAACTAAGAGGAGAAAACCCACCATGTCTAACCAGGGAATGTCAAAAAACACCTTTGTATGCACAAATGGCAGGTCTATTTTCACCAGTTCACACCATTAGTAGTGTATCCAAGTCATACACAGACGATGAGGGTTTGAGAATTCATGACACATTCATTCCTTCATCTCAGTTTCATACTTGGTAACATGTCACACTTCCTTTAATGAATGAATGAGCCACAAGGGTACCCAGTCTACAGAGGGACACTAAAGAACATAGAGGTAACCTGTCCTGAAATAGGGTGATGTCATAGAACTCAGTGGTGTGGGAAGACCCCATTAAAGATAGTGGTACCTGGCATATCATTGGTCTTTATAGTTTATAAAGTATTTTCCAAGAAGAGTTCCATTTTTTAACATCTGTATCTGTACAATCCTACAATTAGAAATAGAGGTCTTTGAGTTTCTCTTCTCAATGTCACATACCTTTTCTTTGACAATAAGCACTTATAAACTACAAATCCATACATGCAAACTTGGTCATGAGTTTAGAGCCCTGAAAAGTTGGGCAGGGGTGAGGAAAAAGAGAGAAAAATGGTAATTGAGCATGACACCTCTTGAGCAACGGCTGATGTGAATGGTCTGCCTTCTCTTACACCTGCATCTCTGTAAATAGCCAAGGGGGTCTCTATACAGGGAGCTTCCAGAAAGGACAGTAGAGCAACTGTGAGTTGCAGTGAAGATGATATTTCCTGAATGTTTAGTTTGGCAGAAAATAAGCTGTACAGTTGTGGTCGTGATTCAAGTCCACTTCTACATATACATTTAAATCTGGCTGTTGCCTTTTCTCAGTTAAAAAGAGTGATGTGTCAGCTTTAGGAAGGCCATATTGAGAGTAGGAATTTTTAGAGTGTTCTACAATAAACCCAACTTATGCTCAGCCATTTCAGGTTTTGAGTATACATGACTGCTGACCAAAGTTTCCCATGGGAAAAAGGAGGAAAAAGAAAACAGAAGAAGCAATCACACTGTTGGTGAACTTTATATCATGTCCCAAATTAGAGAAATTTCTTAAAGTACACAATGATTATGCATGCCATTTATGAAGCAATTACTAAATGCCAGGCACTGTGTGTGCTACCACAGTCCTATGAGGTAGATATTTTAAAAATCTATTTTAGATAAATGGGAATTGGGGGATAAAGTTTAATGCAATTATCCAAGTTCACACAATAAATAAACACAGAGCTAGAGATAAACCCCTTTCCCCTTGGATTCAAATGGGATTGAAGATATGTTTTGAAAGTAGAGCTAAGAGGATTGGCAAGCAAACTGGTTTTGGGATATGAAGGAATGAGGAAAGTCAAAAGTGTCTTAGAAGATTCTTTAGCTTGAGCAATTGAAAAATTACTATCTCCTGAGATGGGGCAAAACTGGGAAGGTGCACCTGAAAAGAAAATGAATAATTCATATTACATATTATGTTTCAGGTGCTTATTAAATATTAAAAGGAGATGTCACATAGGAATTTGGCTTGAGGACTTCTAAATTTGAGGGAAAGTTCAAGGCTAAGGTTATAAATTCAGGTGCCATAAACTTAAAAAATCCGCTTCTGTCCAGAGGATTTTCTGCAGTAATAGAAAGAGTAAATGGCAATAGAGAAGGGCCAGAGGACTGTGAATATGATACTCCACCTTTTTAAGCTCGTGAAGTGTTTTGGATGGAATTGCATCCACCCACCAAATTCATATGCAGAAGTCCATGTTTGGAGATGGGTCCTTTAAGGGAGTAATAAAGGTTAAATGAGGTTATAAAGTGGACCCCAATCCAGTAGACTCAGTGTCCTAATAGGAGGAAAAGATACCAGGATGTTTGCAATGAAAAAAGGCCACATAAGGACATAGTGGGAAGATGGCCATCTACAAGCCAGGGGAGGGCTCAGGAGAAAAACTGGTGACACCTTGACCTTGCATTTCCCATCTCTGAAACTGTGAGAAATAGATTCTGTTGTGTGAGCCCGCCAGTCTGGGGTCTTTTGTTATGGTGGCCCTGGCGAACTAATATACAATGAGAGCTCCCAGTCCCTCAGGAGTGACACAGAAGCAGCCTCCAATGAGGTGGAGGGAAAACTGGCCATGAGGAGGGGGGGGGGGGGGCGCCGCCCAGG